>NC_092162.1:14237377-14537377 GCF_045791955.1 Oncorhynchus clarkii lewisi
TAATTATGTTGGTAACCAGTTTATAATAGCAATAAGGTACCTTGGGGGTTGCGTCGTGCCTAAGAACAGCCCTTAGCCGAGGTATATTGACCATATACCACACCCCCCGTGCCTTATTGCTTAATTAAACCACATCCATGTATGGAACATGGACTGGGCGTTAAGTATAACGTAACATAATAATCAGTTATGTAATAACTTCACAATACACGCACTGTATTGAAGTCTCATCAAACTCTGTTGACTCATGTTCTCTTTACTGAGTTTAGTCCTGCCGCTGACACTGCAACACAGTCTCACAGTCCACTCAACAAGGTCACGCACACAGACGCACACACACTCATACATATTGTACCACACACTTCTACAGACGGCTGTCAATGTTTGACTGTGTGTGTGTGCACTGGAGTGTGATACCTGGCCTGAGCGCACACACACACACACACCAATCGATTACCCCAGTCACCACTCAGTGTAGCAGTTTCTCTCTGAGTCCCCAGGCTAGAGTTGATGGAAAATAGACTAACGAGCAGGCAGGGAGTACATCATCATGTCACTACAGAGACCGCTGAGGGACACATCTAACAAGGTTTTGGGGCATGTTGGCCCGATGCACTCTGGGAGTTGATGTTTATTTGACATGTTCCAGGTGCCAAAGTCGGGGGAGGGCCAGCCCAGTGCAGAGATGACCCAGGAGGGGCTGGGTGCCACAAAGCAGATCTCCTATAAGACAGAGATCATAGGTGGAGTACCCATCATCACTGCCACACAGGTAAGGGAGATGCACCAGCACTAACCAGGCCCTAACCAAACATGAGTAAGGAGTAAGGATCAGATTTTCCAGATGTCCCGGATGGGATATTCCTGGAATCAAGAAGGAATAAGCAGGATATCCTGGATTCCCTCACCTGGGATTTCTGGAAAACCTGGGGGAGTTTCTGAAAATCTGCAACCCTTAACACGAGTAAATAGACATATATGACATATGTTTGAAGGCCATTTGCTCAGCTGTGGCTTGGAACAGTTCAGTCAAATCTGTCAAATTGGGACAGTAACAAGCAACATTCCATAACTGAGTTTTTGTTCCCTTAGTAACTTGATTTCAGCCATGTTAATCAGCAATATAAATAGATGGTCTAACTGAATAGAAATGTCCATGGATCAGGCAATATTTTAGATAGTGACAGACATTGAACTTAATGTTCCTCTGAGGAGGAGCTCACTGTGTGGTGTGTTTTCTGGTACGTATGAGCGGTACCAGTCATATCCTGTCTTGTGCTGGTATATGGTATGTAGCAAGGCCTCTTAAAAAACACGGGCTGAAAGTGAAAAGTTACATCCAGATGCACAAGCTATGATGTCACTTCCTGTGTGGGCAGTGGCGGTGCAGTGGTCTGGCCTCAACTTCAGATTATGGAACAGCCAGTGAATTCGCTATCATTATTGTTTGCTGTAAACACACATTTATAGTCACTGGAGATGAAGATATGGTGGGGGCTTGCCACACACACGTATGGGATTGTGTGTGTGTGTGTGTGTGTGTGTGTGTCCGATATACTCCCATGCGTGTGTGTTTGTACACTTACCTGTGTGTGTCCTGCGGTGCAGGAGCAGGGCGACGGGGGGCAGAACGGAGCAGAGCGGGGGGGCCAGCGGAAGGCCCACAGCCAGCTGCCCTACTTCCTGGGGCGAGGAGCGCAGGACCAGGCGCTCATCAAGGCTGGATACTGTGTGAAGCAGGGAGCCGTGGTGAGTAGAGACGGTACAGACAGTGGGAGAACTCTTCCCGGTGCTGAAGCCCGCAGTAGGACCATGGTCGCGTTCGTAACGGAACGCAATGGAAAACGTTTCTGCCGTGTGGTTCCTAATGAGTACACCACAAGCTCAGAGGGATTCTCCCTCAGCTACAAGCTTTTTATACTAGTGGAATTCCTGGCTGTGTGTGTTTGTCAACCTATATGATTATGATGTGTTGGAGTAGGATAGCAGCAGGCATCTGACCAGCTGTTTCATAGGGTGTCCATAGGGTATCCCTCATCGTTGTCCTGCCTTTGACCTAACTTCTCTTAGCTAATCTATTAATGGAACATATTAATCACAGTAATCCAGACATTCTAAAGCAACCAGTGGCCCTATACAATGTCGGAATAGCTATCAATTAGCAGAATTCTTAGCAAGTCAAAAGTATTTGGAGGAGCTGGAAATGTTGCCAGCCATCTGTACTGTTTTCCTTTCTCTTCCGCAGATGAAGAACTGGAAGAGGAGATACTTCTTACTGGAGGAGAATGCAGTCAGCTACTTTAAGTCAGACCTGGTTAGTGGGAATGTGTCTCTGTCCTCTCCTCCTTCTGTGGGCGGCTGTGAGCAAGGTGACACACACTCCACACAAAATTACCTTGAGCCGCCCACGCCAACACACAATTCAAAGGAGCTGCCTGACCCCGTTGGCTAGCAGTTCGTCTTTGTTTTGCACCTGTGTTTCACAGACCCCTGGAGCTCCGGACAGACACACACAGATTAGATAAGAGCCGACTCCAGGTCTGTGTATTGTTGCAGGCTCCCAAAGCTCTTGGCACAGCTACTAATAAATAGGACTTCCAAATGGACAAGCTGGGTTTTGATTCATCATCCATGCTGGCCCAGATTCTCAGCATTTCTATTCTGTACTGTAGCTAGATGAATGCAAGATTGTTGATAAATCTGTTTGTCCCACTCACATTCTGCACCTCCTCTCTCATGGTCTGAGAGGTAGAGAATGAGTTCAGACAAGAGGGACAAGTTTTCTCCCTCCTTTACTCCCTGCGTTTTTAGAATAAAAAGTGGCTTGTGTAGTGAATGAGCTTGTCTCCCATTGGCCCTAACAGATTTTTGGACAATTTAGAATGTTACACACCACGTATAGCCACGGGTATGCAGCATTTTAAATGTATAAGGGCATAAGGCGAGACCCAGATGCGGACACGGGAGGCAGATGGTTTGAGTCTTTGATATTTATTATAATCCAAAAGGGTAGGCAAGAGAATGGTCATGGATAGGCAAAAGGTCAAAACCAGTTCAGAGTCCAGGAGGTACAGAGTTGCAGGCAGGCTCGACATCAAGGCAGGCAGGTACAGAGTCCAGAAACAGGCAAGGGTCAAAACCAGCAGGACTAGCAAAATGAGAATAGGAAAAGTAGGAACACGGGAAAAACAGGCTGGTTGACTTGAACATACAAGACGACCTGGCACAAAGAGACAGGAAACACAGGGATAAATACACCGGGGAAAATAAGCGACACCTGGAGGAGGTGGAGACAATCACAAGGACAGGCGAAACAGATCAGGGCGTGACAGTATCCCCCTCTAGGGACGCCACCAGGAGTCCTACCTGGGTGCATACCTGGCTGACCGGGGTGTCGGCGATTAGGGCCGGGTCCAGAATGTCTTTAGCAGGAACCCAGCACCTCTCCTCCAGGCCATAACCCTCCCAGTTAACCAGGTACTGGAAACCCCTGCCCCGTGGTCAAACCCTCAGGAGGCGTCTCACCGTGTACGCTGGCTGGACATCGATGACTCGGGGGGAGCGATGGGCCTAGAAATAGAACACTGTGAGACAAGGGCTTAATCCTGGACACATGAAAAGTAGGGTGAACACGGAGGGTACAGGGCAACAGCAGTTGGACAGCCGTGGGACTAATGACTCTAGAAATGGGGAAAGGAACAATGAGATGGGGGAAAGTTTATGGGCTTCTACCCAGGTGGGTAGGTCAACCATACCATACCCCCGAGTGGACAGTCCGGTGGCGGTCTGCTTGTTGACAATACCTGGAGATGGTCTTGAGAAGAGCCGCCCAAGCTCTTTTCCAGGTACGCCGACAGCGGACGAACTTCTGGGCTGGAGGTATGTTGACCTCAACTTCTTGCTCTGGGAAGAGTGGAGGCTGATACCCCATGGAGCATTCGAAAGGGGATAGTCCAGTGGCGGATCAGGGGAGAGTGTTCCTGGCATATTCCACCCAGACCAGTTGCTGACTCCAGGTGGTGGAATTACTGACAACAAGTCACCAGAGTGCCATCTCCATATCTTGATTGGCTCGCTCTGACTCGCCGTTAGATTGGGGATGAAACCCAGAGGACAGGCTGGCTGACGACCCGATAAGAGTACAGAACACCTTCCAGAACTTGGACGAGAACTGAGGACCCCGGTCCGAGACAATCTCAACTGGGAGTCCATGGATTCGGCAGACGTGCTGCACCATAAGCTGGGCCGTCTCCTTGGCTGAAGGTAACTTCGGAAGAGGGATGAAATGGGCGCCCTTGGAGAATCTGTCAACCACCATCAGGATGGTGGTGTTGCCATCTGACGGAGGAAGCCCAGTGACAAAATCCAGAGAAATATGGGACCAGGGGTGATGAGGGACAGGGAGTGGCTGTAGGAGGCCAGACGGAGCTTGCCGCGGAGTCTTGCTTTGCGTACACACATGCGGCGACGAAGGCAGAGACATCAGGAACCATGGTGGGCCACCAGAAGCGTTGACGAAGGAAAGCCAGGGTTCAACGAGTACCAAGATGACAGGTAAGCCTGGAGGAGTGAGCCCGTTCCAGGACCTGAGACCGGTACATTGCGGAACAGTGCCCCAATTCCCCAAACAATAGAAGCCATCAAATAAGAGGCCTGGGAGGATGGTCTCAGATTCAGAGGGTGTGGCAGTGGAACTGTACAGACTGGATAGAGCGTCCGGTTTCACGGTTTTTGACCCTGGGCGGTAGGAGATGGTGAAATTGGACCTGGTAATTAACAGAGCCCAACGAGCTTGCCTTGGGTTGAGGCGCTTGGCAGAGCAGAGGTATTCTAAATTCTTAGGATCCGTCCATCCAGAAATGGATGTTCCGCCCCTTCCAGCCAGTCTCTCCACTCCTCCAGAGCCATCTTAACCGCTAGGAGTTCCCGGTTCCCAACGTCATATTTCCTCTCCGCAGAGTTGAGGTGATGGGACCTGAAGGCACAGGGAAGATGATTTTGGTCCTGGACGGATTGCTGGGAAAGAACGGCCCCTACTCCCACATCGGAAGCATCAACCTCAACCACAAACTGGCAAGTCGGGTTCAGGTGGATGAGGATGGGAGCAGTAGTAAATCGCTGCTTTAGATCCCCAAAGCCTTGTCCGCTGCTGGAGACAATGTGAACGGTACCTTGGGAGAGGTGAGTGCAGAGAGGAGAGCCGCCAGGTTGCTGTAGCCCCGAATTAAACGGCGGTGGAATGTGCAAATCCCAGAAACCATTGTAGCTGCACCCTGGACGTGGGCTGGGGCCAATCCACCACCGCTTTCACCTTCTCCGGATCCATCAGAACATTCCCCTCAACAATAATGTATCCCAGAAAGGAGATAGTGGAGCGTTGGAACTCACACTTCTCAGCTTTTACAAACAACTGATTCTCCAGGAGACGCTGAAGGACCTGTCGAACATGTACTCGTCTATGGCCTTGGTCTCAGGACCAGACAGAGGATATAGCCGGTCTTGAGGCGGTGTGGTTCCCGGAAGAAGGTCAATAGCACGATCGTAAGGAGGAAGGGAGGTAGCACGAGCCTTGCTGAAAACCTCCAGGAAGTCATGATACTCTGCGGGCACGGCAGAAAGATCCAAGACCGTATTTAACCCTGGAGGCAGACGTTTCGGAGAAGGCTGTGCCGCCTTTAGGCAATGTTAATGGCAGAACGAGCTCCAACCCAGGATGGAACCCGTAGTCCAGTCAATATCTGGGTTGTGCTTCTGGAGCCAAGAAAACTCCAAAACAAAAGGTAGGTGAGGGAACTCAATGAGGAGGAGCTGAATTGACTCACTGTGATTTCCAGATACCCGCATATTAATGGCAACTGTGCTGTTTGTGACGCTACCAATGGAGCGGCTCTCTAGTGCCCTGGCATCCATGGTAACAGAGAGGAGTTGAGTAGGGATACTTAGTTCTGATACCAAGGTAGCGTCCATGAAACTCTCATCTCCCCCAGAGTCAATAAACACCCGGAGAGACTGAGACTAGTCTCCCTACAGCAAGCTCACATAAGGAGTTTGGGTAATGGGACTTAGAGGGTTCCCAGTCAGAGTCACCAGAGTAGTTGTACCTACTAAGGCTTCAGGTCACTTTACTGGGCAGGTGGCTATGTAATGCCCTACAGCTCCACAATACAGACAACAATTGGAGCTTAGCCTGCGGGAACGTTCCCTAGGCAATAACCTAGCCCTTCCCAGTTGCATAGGTTCTGGTGTATCAAGCTCATCCGTCATCGATGATTCTCGGAAAAATAGCCTTCGAGGACATCCGGAATCCTTTGAAGATGAGCGAGCCACTGCGGATGAACAATTGTGACCTAAGCCAGACCTCCTCTCACTCCTGCATTCCCTTAGATGTCCATCAATTCTAATGATGAGGGGCGATGAGGGAATCGAGGTCCACCGGTAATTCCCGAGCAGCTAGCTCATCTTTTATCACCTCAGATAGTCCGTGAAGGAAGGTATCGAAAACGGGACTCCGGATTCCAGGCACTCTCAGCGGCCAACGTGCGAAAATCAACAGCCTAGTCTGCCACACCACGGGAGTCTTGACGTAATTCAAGAAGATTTCGGGCCGCCTCTCTCACGGATACCGGAGAATCGAATACCTTCCTCACCTCTGCCATGAAATTCTCCAGATGACAACAAATGGCGGATTGTTGCTCCCAAACTGCCGTAGTCCAGGAGAGCGCCCTTCTTGACATTAGCGTAATAATATACGGTATCTTCTAAAGTTCTGAAGGAAACGAAGATGGCTGTAGCTCAAAAATAAGGGAGCAGTGAGAAAGAAAACCCTGGCAGGTACCAGAATATCGTTCCGGAAGAGGTAAGCGGGGTTCTCGGGGAGCTGGGGGAGGCTGTACAAACTCACCACTAAAGAGAATAGAAAAAGCAGGAACACGGGATAAACACACTGGTTGACTTGAACATACAAGACGAACTGGCACAGAGAGACAGGAAACACAGGGATAAATACACCGGGGAAAATAAGCGACACCTGGAGGAGACAATCACAAGGACAGGTGAAACAGATCAGGACGTGACAAAATTGTCCGAAAATCTGAAAATGGTGGTGGAAAATTGTGTTTTATTAAGACATAGTGGTGGGAAAGTATCCAATTTGTCATACTTGAGTAAAAGTAAAGATACCTTCATAGAAAATGACTCAAGTAAAAGTGAAAGTCATCCAGTAAAATACTACTTGAGTAAAAGTCTAAAAGTATTTGGTTTTAATATACTTAAATATCAAAAGTAAATGTAATTGCTAAAATATACTTAAGTGTTAAAAGTAAAAGTATTAATAATTAATTAAATAATTCATAATTAAGTAAACCAGATGGCACCATTTTAAAAAAATACATTTTTACGGATAGCCAGGGCACACTCTAACACTCAGGCATAATTTATAAATGAAGCATTTTTTTTAGTGAGTCCCCCAGATCAGAGCCAATAGGGATGACCAGGGATGTTCTCTTGATAAGTGCGTGAATTGGACCATTTTCCTGTTGTGCCAAGCATTAGAAAGGTAACAAGTAATTTTGGGTGTCAGGAAAAGGCCAAAACGGCATCCCCAGCCGCGTCCTCAGAGTATTTGCAGACCAGCTGGCTGGTGTGTTTACGGACATATTCAATCAATCCTTATCCCAGTCTGCTGTTCCCACAGCTTCAAGAGGGCCACCATTGTTCCTGTTCCCAAGAAAGCTAAGGTAACTGAGCTAAACGACTACCGCCCCGTAGCACTCACTTCCGTCATCATGAAGTGCTTTGAGAGACTAGTCAAGGACCATATCACCTTCACCCTACCCGACACCCTAGACCCACTCCAATTTGCTTACCGCCCCAATAGGTCCACAGACGACGCAATCGCAACCACACCGCACACTGCCCTAACCCATCTGGGCAAGAGGAATACCTATGTGAGAATGCTGTTCATCGACTACAGCTCAGCATTTAACACCATAGTACCCTCCAAACTCGTCATCAAGCTCGAGACCCTGGGTCTCGACCCCGCCCTGTGCAACTGGGTACTGGACTTCCTGATGGGCCGCCCTGAGGGTAGGTAACAACATCTCCACCCCGCTGATCCTCAACACTGGGGCACCACAAGGGTGCATTCTGAACCCTCTCCTGTACTCCCTGTTCACCCACGACTGCGTGGCCATGCACGCATCCAACTCAATCATCAAGTTTGTGGATGACACTACAGTGGTAGGCTTGATTACCAACAACGACGAGACGGCCTACAGGGAGGAGGTAAGGGCCCTTGGAGTGTGGTGTCAGGAAAATAACCTCACACTCAACATCAACAAAACAAAGGAGATGATTGTGGACTTCAGGAAACAGCAGAGGGAGCACCCCCCTATCCACATCGACGGGACAGTAGTGGAGAGGGTAGTAAGTTTTAAGTTCCTCGGCGTACACATCACGGACAAACTGAATTTGTCCACCCAACAGACAGCGTTTTGTGGAGAAGGCGCAGCAGCGCCTCTTCAACCTCAGGAGGCTGAAGAAATTTGGCTTGTCACCAAAAGCACTCACAAACTTCTACAGATGCACAACCGAGAGCATCCTGTCGGGCTGTATCACCGCCTGGTACGGCAACTGCTCCGCCCACAACCGTAAGGCTCTCCAGAGGGTAGTGAGGTCTGCACAACGCATCACCGGGGGGCAAACGCATCACTGGGGGCAAACTACCTGCCCTCCAGGACACCTACACCACCCGATGTCACAGGAAGGCCATAAAGATCATCAAGGACAACAACCACCCGAGCCACTGCCTGTTCACCCCGCTATCATCCAGAAGGCGAGGTCAGTACAGGTGCATCAAAGCAGGGACCGAGAGACTGAAAAACAGCTTCTATCTCAAGGCCATCAGACTGTTAAACAGCCACCACTAACATTCAGTGGCTGCTGCCAACACACTGACACTGACTCAACTCCAACCACTTTAATAATGAAAATTGATGTAAAAATGTATCACTAGCACTTTAAACAATGCCACTTAATATAATATAATGTTTACATACCCTACATTACTCTTCTCATATGTATATGTATATACTGTACTCTATATCATCTACTGCATCTTTATGTAATACATGTATCACTTGCCACTTTAAACTATGCCACTTTGTTTACATACCCTACATTACTCATCTCATATGTATATACTGTACTCGATACCATCCACTGCATCTTGCCTATGCCGTTCTGTACCATCACTCATTCATATATCTTTATGTACATATTCTTTATCCCCTTACACTTGTGTGTATAAGGTAGTAGTTGTTGAATTGTTAGGTTAGATTACTCGTTGGTTATTACTGCATTGTCGGAACTAGAAGCACAAGCATTTCGCGACACTCGCATTAATCTGCTAACCATGTATATGTGACAAATAAGATTTGATTTGATTTGATGAAGGATGTTTTATGTGCGAGACGGTCCACGGGGGAAACAAGTGTATTACCGGGAATACACATTAATCCTAGACGATAGTGCAGATCTAGCGAGCACTATTGGATGTCTCAGCTAGGCCTGGGTGTGTTCTCTCTCCAGACCACTTAATCTCTCCATCCTCTCCTACTAAAGTACCATTAGGGCCACTAACCCAGGGCCAAAGACATGCAGAGATACGTCTCTTATAGAGATTATGCTGTAATTGAGCCAGTGTGTGTGTGTGTGCGTGCGTGCGTCCGTGCGCGGTGTTATAGGGAGACAGGGGTGTTCCCTTTAGGGATTTTGCGTCCAAACCGTTCAAAAGTTTGGGATCACTTAGAAATGTCCTTGTTTTTGAAAGAAAATAAAATGTTTTGTCCATTAAAATAGCATCAAATTGATCAGAAATACAGTGTAGACATTATTAATGTTGTAAATGACTATTGTTGCTGGAAACGGCTGATTTTTTTAATGGAATATCTACATAGGCGTACAGAGGCCCATTATCAGCAACTATCACTCCTGTGCTCCAATGGCACATTGTGTTAGATAATCCAAGTTTATCATTTTAAAAGACTAATTGATCATTAGAAAACCGTTTTGCAATTTTGTTAGCACAGCTGAAAACTGTTGTTCTGATTAAAGAAGCAATAAAACTGGCCTTCATTAGACTTGTCGAGTATCTGGAGCATCAGCATTTGTGGGTTCGATTACAGGCTCAAAATGGCTAGAAACAAAGACCTTTCTTCTGAAACTCGTCAGTCTATTCTTGTTCTGAGAAATTAAGGCTATTCCATGCGAGAAATTGCCAAGAAACTGAAGATCTCGTACAACGCTGTGTACTACTCCCTTCACAGAACAGCACAAACTGACTCTAACCAGAATAGAAAGAGGATTGGGAGTCCCCGGTGCACAACTGAGAAAGAGGACAAGTACATTAGAGTGTCTAGTTTGAGAAACAGATGCCTCACAAGTCCTCAACTGGCAGCTTCATTAAATAGTCCTCAACTCTTTCTATTCTGGTTAGAGCCAGTTTGCGCTGTTCTGTGAAGGGAGTAGTACACAGCGCTGTACGAGATCTTGAGTTTCTTGCAAAAGGGTTTTATAATGATCAATTAGTCTTTTAAAATTATAAACTTGGATTAGCTAACACAACGTGCCATTGGAACACAGAAGTGATGGTTGCTGATAATGGGCCTCTGTACGCCTATGTAGATATCCCATTAAAAATGATCTGTTTCCAGCTACAATAGTCATTTACAACATGAACAATGTCTACACTGTATTTCTGATCAATTTGATGTTATCATAATGGACAAAAAATGTGCTTTTCTTTCAAAAACAAGGACATTTCTAAGTGTGTGTGTGTGCGTGTGTGTGTGTGTGTGTGTGTGTGCGTGCTGCCGTTGTGCCAGAGCCTCTGGAGGCTTCCCCTGTGTAACTCTACCCTGCTTTATGGTTTAGCAGGATGAGAGAAAGAATTGCATACAGTTATTAGGCTTCATTCTGGACAGGTATCCTATTAGTATAGCATAATGCCAATGATCATGAATACTCCCCTTCTACCTTCTCTGTGTCCTCTCTATTCAATGAACATCAGGAACTAGCACTTAGGTTGTCATGCTCCATTAGGCTTTACTTTTAGTTGTTGCCATGTTGTCATGTTGTCAGGTGAATTATGTCTTGTATAAATGTTCTGTCTCTCGCTCTCTCTCTCTCTCTCTCTCTCTCAGGAGAGGGAGCCTCTGCGTGTGATCCCGCTGAAAGAGGTTCACAAAGTTCAGGAGTGCAAACAGAGGTCAGTGTCTTTTTCACGTTAGTCACTGAGCTGAACAGGTTGGCTATTGACGTTGACAGGCATAGTGCCAAAGTGAACGGACATGGCATGTCTCCCAAATGGCACCCTATTCCTTATTTAGAACACTGCTTTTGACGAGGAATAGAGTGCCATTTGGGACGCAGACATGGTTAACAACTGTAGCGAGCTCACAGATAGGAATACATGTTGGACATGGACCAACAGAGTGAGCTTACCGTCGCCCTTTGATGGCGATGCGCTCTTGCATTCACACCCAGTGATTCCTGTCACTGGGATGTTGGAATATTATTGAAAGTGGTGTCATCTCTTTCCATCCAGTGACTTAATGCAGAGGGACAATCTATTTGAAGTTGTCACAAGCTCAAGGACCTTCTACATGCAGGTGGGACATGTTCTTTCTCAGGGTAATAGATGAACATATAGATTTCATTCCAGCAAAACTGACGAAGAGATACAGTCAGTGTTCCTTGCCATTGTCACCCAGTGACCTCCTCCTTTTCTCTCTTGTTTCCTACGTGTCTCCTTTTCTTCCTCCCCCTCCTCCCTTTCTAGTCGGACAGTCCAGAGGAGATGCACAGCTGGATCAAGGCCATCTCAGGAGCCATTGTGGCCCAGCGGGGGCCTGGACGCTCAGCTGCCTCTGTACGTATTCAGTCTGGGGCTGGGCCTGAGCCACTGGTCCTGCATACTGGTTCTGCATGACCAATGGGGTGTCGACACTTTAGTTGTAGCCAAGGGCTTGATGGTTAGTTGGATCAGGTGTGTTTGTGCTGGGTCAGAATAAAAGCCTGCACCTCCTGTAGACCAGTATTGGAGATCTCTGCTCGGAGGGGAGATACTTTACTGTCTTTGGAGGAAATCCATGTTTGAGTCTACATCCGTGTTTCTAGTTTCCAGATGTTTCTGTCTGTTGAAGAGCAAACATTAAAATCCGGTTTGGATGTAACCCATTCACCCACCCACCACCCCAGCTTACAAACTGGACATCACAGTTAGATTTCTGTACCTGTGTGCCGCCTTGATTTTCCTAATTGTTTTGTTGGTTTCCATGTTCTATTTTTGCATTGACATTATTATAGTACACAAGGCAGTATTCAATCTCTACTCACAACCAGGTGATGCAGCTAGATCCACACTTCAAACCCCCAACCAACTGGTACCCTAACTCACACACACACACACACACACACACACACACACACACACACACACACACACACACACACACACACACACACACACACACACACACCCCAGCCCCTCTCCTGTTCTCTCTCTAATCCCTTCCTCTCTCAGCCGGAGTGTCCTCCCCCTCCTCCTCCCATTCTTTCTCTTCTAATGAAGATGTGCACTACTGTGTTGTTGCAGATGCGTCAGGCCCGTCGGCTGTCGAACCCTTGTATACAGAGGTATACATTCCGCAATGGTGAATGCAGCACGTATGTGAGCCCCCGTGTCAGTCAAGCAGCTTCTTCTGTTTGTTTTGCAGACGTAGTCCTAGGTTGCATCTGAAATGGCACCCGTTTCCCTATTTAGTGTACTGCTTTTGACCAGGACACAAAATAAGTGCACTATATACGGAATAGGGCACCATTTCGGACACAGCCCTAGTCTAATGTAGTGGAATGGAGCTTTGATGATTGCTTAATCCCCTCTGAAACTCTCAAGCAAGCCCATTTAATAGATAACTTCCATATCATGCTTGAGTGCTGATCATTAGCCCCTCCCCCTTCTCCATCCTAACTGGTCTGGACAGGCATAATCTAATCTGCCATTGATTGGTCAGACTAACTCGCCTGGTCCACATGACCTCACTCCTCCTCCTCCTTCCGGTGCTTAGTATGGTCTGGTCCTGACCAGGCTTCTTTGAAAACCCCCTCTATGTCATTGTTGGTTTTCAGTACCTTCTGCCTCTTCTTCCTCCATCCTCATCTGGCAGGTAGCCTAGTGGTTAGAGCGTTGGGCCAGTAACCGAAAGGTTGCTACTTTGAATCCCAAGTTGACAAGGTAAAAATCTGTCGTTCTGCCCCTGAACAAGGCAGTTAACACACTGTTCCTAGGCTGTCATTGTAAATAAGAATTTGTTCTTAACTGACTTGCCTAGTTGAATAACAAAATCCCACTTTAATGCATTTATAACTGATTTTGTGACCTCCAGTCTGCGTGTCTGTTTCTTTATACAGATAATACAGTCATCTGGCCTCCTTGTGCAAGAAATTATTCCATATAGAACCGTCTTGCGTCACTGGGTTCCAATGTAGCTTGGGAAGCTGTAGTGAAGTAGCCTGTAGTACAGTTACCGGTAGCTGCTAGCTAGGTCTGGTAGCTGCTAGCTAGGTCTGGTAGCTGCTAGCTAGGTCTAATAGCTGCTAGCTAGGTCTGGTAGCTGCTAGCTAGGTCTAATAGCTGCTAGCTAGGTCTGGTCGCTGCTAGCTCGGTCTGGTGATGCATGTTCCCCCACCTCTCCTAGAAACACACACAGCAATTCTCAAGGTTGACCATTATATCTTCATTCATTCATTCATTGGCTTCAACATCTTACACTTGCCAACTTTGAGACTTTTTGACATTGCCACATTGCTTTTAGAGTCTCTTGTTACTAGCACTGGCTGCTAAGGGGAGGACGGCTCATAGTATTGGCTGAAATTAAGTGAATAGAATGGCAACAAACACATGGAAACCACATGGAGTTCGATTCCATTGATTCCGTTCCAGCCATTACTATACCATTCCGTATAGCCCGTGCTCCCCATTTAAGGTGCCACCAGCCTCCTGTGATGTCTAGTAGTTTGAAGCCTCTCATGTTCTCTAATGACCCAGTAATACTGTGATTTCATGTCAACATGTCCTCATGCACCCCACACCTTCAACACATACTTATGTTCTCTGAGCTCTACCCATCTATTCTAAATGTCATCCCTCTGCCCATTTTTCCTGGATTCTCGTGCTGTGTCACTTTTTCCATCTATCACTTCCTCATCATCTAATATTTTCACGCCCTTGCTAAAACTAGATACTCCTAAACAGTTTTTTCGCTCGCTGTAACTGGTCATCTTTTCACTAACTTTTGGGCGTCTGTTTTCGTTGTTGTGTCTTTTCTCCCTGTCGTGTTTTTCAGAGATTAAAATGTGACAGTGAGTTACTAACATTCCCCAAGTGAGCTCTACTGTACCATCCCTTCTGATGCTGCTGCTATTCTGCTTCCTCTTCCTCCAACTACATCTGCTGCCTTTGTTTCACTCCTGCTTCCACTACTGTAACCCTTTGCACCAGCACCACTGTAGATACTACTACTATTACTACTACTACTACTGCTGCTGCTGCTGCCCTGCCCTGCCCTTCCACCCTGTGCCACTGCCCTCACTACAGCACTGTGACTGACCTGACTGAGTCCCCTGCGTCCAGTGCTTCTGAATCTGAATGACTTTGTCCCCCTCCTCCGTCCGTTCCCTCAACCCCTCCCTCTCCTACACTATGCAGGAGCACAGCGACCACTCTACCACCAGCATCCCTTCCAGCTTCTACTGCAGCAGCAACCATGGGGGACCCCCTGCCCCTCGCTCGCCAGTCCAGGCAGAGCCACCCTACCCCCAGCCCCAGGGGGGCCCGAGCCCTTACCTGGGACAGCCAGGACTTCATGGGCCTGCTGCCCTGGCGAGGCCACCCGGGGGCACCACCCAGCTCCCGCCTCTCCCTCCAGGAGACCCCCCGCCTGTCCAAGTGAGCGCCTCGTCCCTGTACCACACCAACGCCGACCGGGAGGACCTGTCGCCATGGAGACGGCGCAGCGAAGTAGAGGGCGACCAACCGGAAATCTCCACCCTCAGCTTCGAGGACTCAGACCTGCATGTCAGCCAGGTGTGAGCCTCTAGTCTAACCCCTGACCTTTGACCCCTAACCCCTGCCTCATAGGACACCGCAAGCTCTCATCCATAACCCCACTCCCCTATTCCCTCCACCACCTGACCTTCACTCCCCATGCACAGAACCTGCTCATTGGATGTGGATGCAGGTGGATTCACACTGACACAAAGCGGACTGGACAGTTATCACCAACGACAAATGGAAAGCCAAAAAGTTACCAAAAAATGGAGCTGAACCAATCAGAGCCGACCTGGCCCTCAGGAAGACAGGAAGTGGTCCCTGGTTGTGATTGGTGATCGTCTACTCTACCCCTGTATCGAGAGCTTCTCTTAACACAGCCAATGGCGTGATGTGTCAGGGCAAGGAGACCTCGTCAGGTGTTTGGTTTTAGTTCTGTCTTTTTTGTTGTTGATATTTCTGTTGGGTGTTGCTCTTTCTCTTTCGTTGTTGATATTTCTGTTGGGTGTTGCTCTTTCTCTCTTGGTGTTGGCATTGTGTGGTATGATTCAATAACATCATCCCCTGTCCATTGGCTAAAGAGGTTACTGATTTGGCTTACTCTGCTGAGAAACTCACTGCTCACGTTTCTCCACCTTCTCCTCCTTCTCCCTGACGTCACGTGATTTACTGTTATCAGGGTTGTTGGGCCTAATTTAAAGAGGCGCTAGATGTTATTTTTATTGACAGTTATGTCAACAAAAAAATGTGTAACTGTCGACAATGAGACAACCCCACTCATACACACAATGGTTTAGATTTGTATGTACTTTTAAGATGTTAAATATATTTGATTTTAAGCAGACCATTTAGTTTTTATCCAAAGCATGCCGTTATGGAAGCACCTGACGAAATATGAAACCAGAATCTTAAAAATAACCTGTCGAAATTCCGTGCGCCAGTCTTGCTTTCAGGTGTTTTTTGGAGTGAGTGGGTCTTGTGTATATTTATGTCTTTAGTAATCCTTTAGAAATGCTTTGAGTCCTTATGTTCTAATGAAAGTTACACCTGTTGTGTTCGTTCAGACTCTGTCTTTCTCTCTCAATCATTCACACACACACACACACACTGTCACACCTATGTGTTTTGCCAAATGTAAGTCCTGCACTGTAATGTTATGTGCCTGTCAACGTGAGCATGCATTTGTATAGTGACTTCTCCCTCAGGAGGACAGATATGCACAGTTACAGTACATCTATAGGCCTGTGGGTAGGGCCTTTTAACTGGCACTTTGTGGATACAATGTGGGCAGATAATCTGCCCGCTACACTTGATCTGTTTTATGGGTGTTTCTTCGACATCCTCTTCTCTTTTCTACTGTATGAGTACTGTACTACTTTTCTCAATGCTGTGATGGTTTGTTTGTGTGTCTGTGGGGGAGACATAGGGTACCTGCGTTGCCAATATGGTGGAAGACGGGAGGAGGGTTTGACCTTTGGCCTCAGCTGTGTGCTCTTCCTGTTTTTACTGTGTTGCACAACTCTTACTGTAACAGCTGCTAAAGTGCCTGCGTTCTTTCTATAGAGGAAAAAAAAAACAAGAAGCTATTTTGACCCTTTTAATTGTGTACCTGATGTTCTTAAATCGTGTGCATTATTTATTAAGTGGAGTTTGAAAATAAATCAATGGATTCAAGTTGGTGTGACTTTTTGCTTCATGTTTGATTTGACTCAAGTCATGTAAATAGTGTAATTTTTGTGTTGGCTGTAGATTGACACTATGTACTGCTGAAGGAAATAACTACATGTCCTTATTTGATCAAATATTTGTATTGCGTTCAATACAATGTCTGCTATGTTCTTTTGTAACCCCACATTTTCCAGCGTGTAACTAGATTGCATTTAGAGGTGTCACCAATTTACAGCGTCAACAGTTGCCATTTCAAGGCCTGGTAAGACCATAGGAAAGAAACCGGCAAAGCAGGGTTCTAGCGCCATCTATTGGCATTGTTTATAGGCATCTATGGTCAACTGAGATGGTTGATAGAGGTTTACTGTCAATTGGAAATATTAGTATTATTAACACATCTTAACCTAACGTAGCAGGCTTTAAAAAAAAAAAACGACGGAGCGGCATCGCGACATCCGTTTTTTAGGTGAAACGGAAGTAAGGTTGAAAATACTGTATCCCTGAAAACCGGAAGAATCCGCTTTCTACCGACCCCATGGAGAGTGAATACATCTAAATATTTAGTAAATATCTATCTCATTCACCACTGTTTGGTCTTCTGAACTACACACTGTGGTCTTAATGTGAATCCTATCGGTATGAATGATTACGGCGACATCATACCCCTAAGGTTGCATCCTAAATGGCAGCCTATTCGCGGCGGCAGGTAGCCTAGTGGTTAGAGCGTTGGGCCAGTAACTGAAAGGTTGCTTGATCGAATCCCCGAGCTGACAAGGTGAAGATACGTTGTTCTTCCCCTGAACAAGGCAGTTAACCCACTGTTCCTAGACTGTCATTGTAAATAAGAATTTGTACTCAACTGACTTCCCTAGTTAAATAAAGGTTCAATTTAAAAAATGTAAAAATTCCCTATATAGTTTGACAAGGGCCCATAGAGAATAGAGGGAAAGTCGTCCACAAAACTCTGCCTAAACCTGGAGATGGCCTGTCCCTCACACTGAGCAGTTGGCGAGAGCTGTCTGTTGTGACTGAGAGGCCCCTGGTTTCTCGTAGGAAAAACCAGCTGGAATACATTGTGCCCTCGGAGCAGGCCAGGCATGACTCATGGTCACAATGTTATGATGCATAGGTATAATGAAAGAAATCCTGCTCTGAAGCTCTTGTTTGGATTGGGAACAAAATGGCACTCCTCTTCTGCTCCCATTTGAGTCTCGTTAAACGAACATACTTCCAATAAAAACACAGAAATAACAAACTGCTTAAACACATTGGAACAGGTTTCTGAGAGTTTGGATGTTACTGGGAGGGAATGAGTTCAGCCAGTGCTTGTTGTTGCAGCAAATTAGATTCAGGACCTAACAATTGGAATCTGTCTCCATTGTTGAGTTCATGTTTGAATAACTCTGACTTGATTCAAAGGGACATTCGTAGTGCTTCATTAGATCTCGTAAGTTCACACTTAATGGGGCTTGTATTGTCAGATAGTGTCACTCTAAAGAACACAAACTGGAAAGAAACCTCTGGGAAATCTATCTATATTGATGACTGCAGTGAATACAGTTGACCTTGGTCAGGACATGGGGAACTAGGGACCTAGACATGCAGGCTGGACACCACAGTGTAATGATGCTGCGAAGACCGCAGGTCTCTGACCACTGATCTCAGGTCTGTTCTGCTGGCCCTTGGCTGTCAGGGTCAGTTGTACGCATCAGGTGTGTTCTGATCCCAGGGCCTGTGCCGGGAAGTGATGATGTCAGCAATGATGACATGGCCCCTAACGGAGGCCTCTAAGTGAGTTGAGGATAACATAAACAGCTGGAAGAACTCTGTAACCAAAGCAGAGCCTCCATGGTCCAACCCAGTGCCTATCAATGGCTGGGTCCAGCTCTAGATCATCCTCATTTTTCTGGGGTGCTGAGGCTTTCTCCACACTGGTTCTGGGTGCTTAATGGAGATCTCACTGAGGGAGTGGTTGGAGCCTAACATCTGCACAGCCAGAGAACACAGGAAGCTTCCCTCCCTCCCTCATCGATTCATCGCTGTGCCAGAATATGTTAAGTAACCACAGTTATTTATTTGTGTGTGTGTGTGTGTGTGTGTGTGTGTGTGTGTGTGTGTGTGTGTGTGTGTGTGTGTGTGTGTGTGTGTGTGTGTGTGTGTGTGTGTGTGTGTGTGTGTGTGTGTGTGTGTGTGTGCGTGCGTGCGTGGGTGCGTGTGTGTGTGTGTTCCAATGTAATGGTGCAAAAGTGCAACTGAATATTATAGATATACTTCTACATCTTTTTCAGAAATATATGCATTAGACTGGTTCTGAGAAACTCCATGCATTACAGTATATAAGCAACTGTGGATCCTTGATAAGCACTATATAAAACAAATGTGTTATTATTATCATCATTATTATTAGACGTTTCCTGCTCAACCAATCACTGCTTTGCATGCCTGGCTTCCAGTTTCTTTTTTCACATCTCCCATGATTCAAATTAGGAGAAAGACACAAACAGCCCAAATCCCCCAACACCAAAATAATGTATAAAACAAAACAGAGTAGGTCAATTATCCTGAAATGGTAAGCTCTCCACTCTGTCATTGCAGTGCTGCAATTAACTTAATTCCCCCCACATGTATTATTTATTTCCCGCTGTAAAAATAATAAGCACTCCCAGATTAAATTGAAAGTGAACAATAAATGTTACAAGAGATGATGTAAGTTTGGCAACAATGTCAGGTAGTCTAGCGGGTGGGTAGTTAGCCTTGTGGGTAGTTAGCCTATCGGGTGGCAGGTAGCCTAGCAGGTGGCAGGTAGCCTAGCGGGTGGGTAGTTAGCCTAGCGGATGGGTAGTTAGACTAGCGGGGAGAAGGTAGCCTAGCGGGTGACAGGTAGCCTAGCGGGTGACAGGTAGCCTAGCGGGTAGCAGGTAGCCTAGCGGGTAGCAGGTAGCGTAGCAGGTAGCCTAGCGGGAAGCAGGTAGCCTAGCAGTTAAGAGCTTTGGGGTAGTAAACAAAAGGTCACTGGTTCGAATCCCAAAGCCAACTAAGTGAAAAATCTGTTTGTGCCCATGAGCAAGGCACTTAACCCTAATTGCTCTGGCTAAGAGCAACACAAACCTATAAACTTCCAACTGCACTGCTGCCTCCCTGTGCAACTTTAGACTCACTTCCATAAGAACGAACTACATTTGCTTCGTCAGCACTTGGTAGAAGCTTCTTAATCAATTTAATAGACCAGCAACACTTCAGCACCTAATAAGATAAATGGTAGAGCTCAGCTGGATCTTTTGCCCACTAGTACGGTTCAGGATAAAGAACAATGTGTTCCCACAGAAAGATGGCTCTCTACAGCCAGCTGTGGTTAACCAACACCCCCAACCACTGCCAATATATTTTGGGGACAGGACAATGACGATTAGGAGTGTTGTGGTCAGATTTTAATCAAGTAAAGAACATTGTCTCTTGTGGCTAATGTGGCTTTCTTTGACATCCAGCACCTGGATGCAGTATTACTGTACATCTTTCTCCCTCAAACTGCTGGTGGTACTTGTTTCTCAGCTGTAATGGGGATGTACTGTAGCACTGGCAGCAGCATGGCATGCACCAGGAACGTGGAGGGTGAACAGCTGAACAAGGGTGGGGAACGAGATAACTGTTTTTGACACCACACTCCAAAAAGCAAGTTCTGCAGGCTCTAGTTTTGTCTAATCTTGATTATTGTCCAGTCGTGTGGTCCAGTGCTGCAAGTAAAGACCTAGTTAAGCTGCCGCTGGCCCAGAACAGAGCAGCATGTTTTGCTCTTAATTGTAATCAGAAGGCTGAAATAAATAATATGCATGCCAGTGTCTCTTGGCTAAGAGTTGAGGAGAGACTGAGTGCATCAAACAATGTGTTGAAAATCCTAAATTGTTTGCATAGTCAACTTACACACAGCTCTGACACACACACTTATCCCACCAGACATGCCACCAGGGGTCTTTTCATTGTCCCCAAATCCAGAAACAAATTCAAGAAAATGTACAGTATTATTTAGAGTCCTTTTTGCATGGAACTTCCTTCTATCTCATATTGCTCAAATAAACAGCAAACCTGGTTTCAAAAAGCAGATAAAGCAACACCTCGCGGCACAACGTCTCTCCCCTATTTGACCTAGATAGTTTGTGGGTATGCATTGATATGTAGGTTACGTGTGCCTTTTTAAAAATGTATGTAGTTCTGTCCTTGAGCTGTTCTTGTCTAATGATGTTCTGTATTATGTTTCATGTTTTGTGTGGACCTCAGGAAGAGTAGCTGCTGCTACTGGGGATCCTAGTAAAATACCAAATACTTCAAGTCAAAACCCTGTTTGTTCTGCTTGTGGTGTCTCGGCTGGCAGAAATATCATTATAAACTGGGTGGTTCGAGCCCTGAATGCTGATTGGCTGAAAACCGTGGTATATTGGCCATATACCACACCCCCTCTGGCCTTATTACTTAATTATAGAGCATTGCAATTTAACCATGCTGAAATGACCTCCCTCTGGCTGATATAAGACATTCATAGTGTCTTGTCCCGCCAATGAACACAAACGTTCTTACTTATCAACATCCACAGTATTACATAAGCTACAGTAAAGTAATCTTTCTGCTGGTGGTAGTCAAAACCACAAATAGAGCAGAGCTGTGCTGATGGGAATGGGTTGAGACTCATTCGTTTTGTGGGCCATTTGGAGTCTGTCTATGTGTTGATGATGGGGCTGTGAAAGGCGAGCGGGTGTGACTCATACGTGCGGGAACAGCCAGGTTCGGAAGACATGGATGAGGGGATGGAGAGGGGGATAGAGAGGAGTGGAGGGGAGGATGTTTCCCGGAGCTCTGTTTGACTCCCCTCCAGCATCACTCACATCGTAAACTGTGATGAGATGTCGAGGGTCCCATAAACGATCCCTGAACATGCCAGTGGGTCAGAATCACTGTTCTCAGACCAGCAGCAATGTGTGAGTTCTCTTAAGCTAGGCCCTTAAGGACGCTCCGATTCAGTCAACTCTGACACTCGTTGATGTTAGTTGTTTTCTGCAGTGGCATCCTCGAGAATCTAATTGTGATTATACTTAACAATGTCCTGTCATTATCTGGCAGATTAGATTTATAACAAAATGATAATTCATATTTTTCAATTTAGTTATTCAGATCCTACAAGTGATCAACACAGCTCCCAAACACTCCCAACGCTCTCACTCCCAGTGGCGATGAGAGAAGTGAAGAGTGGGCGGTTTCTCCAGCATAACTGCCTGGGATTTAGTGTTACATTCACTGTAGCTGTCGACACTTAAAACAACATGAGCAAGCTCTCGTTGTTCCTGTTCCTGTTGTTACTGTTGTTCCTGTTGTTTCTGTTGCCTTGGGGCAGCAGGTAGCCTAGTGGTTAGAGCGTTGGGCAAGTAACCAAAAGCGTTCTAGATCGAATCCCTGAGCTAAAAATCTGTTGTTCTGCCCTTGAACAAGGCTGTTCCTAGGCTGTCATTGTAAATAGGAATTTGTTCTTAACTGACTTGTCTAGTTAATTAAAGGTTAAACAAGAAAAAAAGTTGTCAATCATACTAAAGGCCTCAGTCATGGCTAGAAAGAATACAGCTTTTGTCAAATTAATATCAAAAGTTGAAACATTTTAGCTAACCATAACCCTTTTCCTAACCTTAACCTAATTCTCCTAACGTGCTACCATAATTATCCTAACCTGCTGCGTAAATTCTTCTAACCTGCTACAGAAATTGTAATCTGACAAAAGCTGTATCCTGTTTAGTCGCAATGAGGGTGGTAATGGCAACGAACACAAAACCAGCGTTAGGCTAACAGCACCCTTGGAAATGATGCATTGTGGGAGAGAAACTCTTCAAAGACCATTACAAGCATCTGTCGTTTAAAGTGCATTAGGATTAGAGGGTATTCGATCAATCCATTACAAACAGCACATGGAAGTGATTATATTTGCTTTTGGATTCCAGTACGATGCCATGGAATGGATGAGCATTCCAGAATACTGACGTAGACATTAGGGTTCTCAGAATCATGCACTAACATTAACGGACATAACATACTGTAGGCGTTTGCCTGGCTCTTGCCCAGACCCAGACCATCAACAAATCAAGGACTGCAACCCCAAATCTTTAAACTGAACTATGATAACCTTTGCATCACTTTCCCGGCTGTAAATTCAACTGCTGAGGATTCTATCATTTTTTTTTTGAAAACTGCACCAAGCATATATAGTGGCTTTTGTTTTACGTAACCAGATTGTTGAACATTTATAGTATGGCAAAGGAAAAATCAATTATCAAAGAGCATGCAATTGCTTTGGGCATCTTTGAATTTCCACAACAATAATTAGGCCAAGTCCAGTGCAGTAATTAAATCTATACAACTCAGTTATATGCTGTGGAAATTAATGGGTAGGCGATGCTACTATAAGAGCACAAGTGTATTGCCATTGTTTCTTTGAACAACTGAATGAAGCAATGTATGATCAGTTTGAAATGAACTCAGGGTACATTCTGATGCTCTGACATAGCCTCAGTAACAGGGCGGGTGGAGGAGGCATATGTACTGAACCCTCTGCACGTCAGTAGAGCCCACCCATCGCCTGTCTTGTTTATATTGCTACAAGGTGTTGTTGCCTTTATAAACTCTGCAACATCACAGAGGGAGTTAGAGTAGCGTTGTTGTCTAACAGCAGTAGACTAACGAAGCACAGTTTAGTGAAAAGCGACTGACATTTATTTTCACATTTATGCATCGTTTATTATTTATGCAGATAAAACATTTTTGTAGAAACGTTTGAAAATTCGAATTTTTGACAACATTGCTTTTTTTTTAAATTTAATATTTAACAATGTTTTGGTCGGTCATCTGCGCAACTTTTCTCCTTGCTCCTTTAGTTTGCGAGGCAAGAACCAAGCGATATGTCATCGGCTGTCCAGATAAATGTGACAAATCTCTATGTCCCCCGATCCCTGCGGACTGCATGGCCGGCGACATACTTGACCAATGCGACTGTTGTCCGGTCTGTGCGTCCGAAGAGGGTGAGGCATGCGGCGGCACAGGGAGATTAGGGGACCCGGAGTGCGGAGAGGGCATGGAATGCTCGATAACGGACGGAATTGGGGTGTCCGCCACAGTGAGGCGTCGGGGCAAAAGCGGTGTGTGCGTCTGCAAAGGTTCGGACCCGGTGTGCGGCAGCGACGGGGTGTCCTACCAAAACATCTGCGAACTGAAGAGAGTGAGTAATCGGGCCCTGAAGCTGCAGCAGCCACCGGTCATCTTCATACAGAGAGGAACCTGTGGCAAAGGTATTGGAATTCAACACAATGTATAACAAATTACTGGTTGTCTTGATAAAAGCCACAGCAAGTGCAATATTGTGCGTAAAACCATAATGCATAAAAGGTCCAAGAAAGACCAAATAGAAATAATATTATCCATTGAATTGGTCTGCGTTGAAATGTCATAATTGCTTGCTCATTAAAACATCCCATCTCCCGAAATAACATGTTACCGAGTTCAACTGGATCTGCCTTAACTGTAGCCTAGCACAGTGGTAGAGCCAGTATGTGCCAAGATGTATAACAATCACACCCAACACATTTACCAGTAGCCTACGGTTAAACCAGATAGAGATTTTGTGTCGTACATGTTTTTCACAAGGAGATACCATATCCTACAAATATCTTAATTTGTTGGTTAATAACACATTTTACTTGCAATTTGATTGACATTTCAATGGTGTGCCTTCGTGGCTGTTTAGGTTTTCTTCCCTGTCCGTGTTATTTTGACTAATGAAACGGTAGGGCTTCACGTGCCGACCTGGACGTAGTAAACATACATCTGGGACACTCCAATTAGTATGATATGTTACATTTCGTATAGTATGTATTAATATGTGGATGTCCATCATCCATGTCGTATGATATGTTACGAATTGCAATTCTTACAATATGTTACACATTTGCAAAATATATGATATGTTGCTAATTCTAATTTGTTGTAGCTAACGTCATCTATCTATTGGTTAACGTTGACTAGTGTCACGACTTCCGCCGAGGTTGGCTCTCCTGCCCGCTCGGGCGGTGCTCGGCGGTCGTCGTCACCGTCCTACTAGCCACTACCGATCCCTTTTCATGTATCTGTTGGTTTTGTCTGATTGGTTGCACCTGTGTGTTGTTTAGTTAATTAGTGTCTGTATATAATGTAGGTTGTCCCACCCTTGTTTTGTGCGGGATTGTTTATGTTGTCATTCATTTCGTCTATCGGTGTTTTTGTGTTTCTTATTCTCCGGTTAGTCTGTTATCCTGTGTTGGATAATTTCACCCTGTGTGTGTTTGGGTTGACCGTGTTTGTTTTGTTCACCGGAGAATACAACTTTATATCGCTATCTGCTCTCTGCGCCTGATTCCACCCACCTTGATTAGACGTGACAACTAGGTTAGGGGTTGAGGTTAGCAATTAGGTTAAGGGTTAGCCAACATGCTAGTTGCAAAGTAGTAAGTAGTTGCAAAGTTGCTAATTAGCTCAAATTGTCCTGACGAGATTTGAACACGGAACCCTTGGGATGCAAGACGTTTACGTTACACGCCTACCCATCCACCCCAACCAACTGCCATACTTTAGTTTTTGCGTGAAGTAACTTTCTGTCTTAACTAACTATTAACTAACTATTGACCCAGGGTCAAAATCTGTTGAAATCTAACAAGGCTTTCTTGGGAACTTGGTGTATGCAGTGTAAATAAATACTGTCTTTCTGCTTCTGGGATGTGTATAGTTGTGATGCTTGGCCTCAAGGTACACATTGAAAACACACACACGCACAAAGCTATGAACACACCATTCACACCTGGATCATTGTGTGCCAGCCAGCTTTCTGCTACAGTAAACTCTTGGAAATAAGGTGCTATCTAGAACCAAAAAGTGTTCCATTGACAGTTCCTATAGGAGAACCCATTGAATAACCCCTTTTGGTTCCAGGTAGAACCCTAGTGAGTATCCAACTCCTGCTACCCTCTCATCACTCCCTCATTCTTCTCCTCCCTCTCCCAACTTTTGAACACAAAACTCCTTTCCAGATTTTGGGACTCTGTTTAGCACCTTCAGGTCAGAGGACTAGCATACCTTGATACCTCAAAAAAGAGCTGTTTCACTCAATAACTGAGGACAGGATCGCTCAGCCAAGCCAAAGATATGGTGGAACTCTGTCATAAAGCCATTACATGAGCTGCTCCCACCTATGATATCATGGCATCTGGACCTCATGAAGTCAGTCGATTGTATAACTTCTAAACAGATCAAGATCTAGGTCAAATTCGACAGTCATTGAGCCATGTTTCGTCATGAGGTGACTTGTTGCATGTATACTGTATATGTGTGATTGACAGGAATGGATATAAAATCAACTAAACTCTGTCAGTAGAAAGTGAATGGAATGGTGTCTTAATACCTTTTGAATGGAAAGAAGTGTCAATAAAATCTCTAACAATAAGATGTTTTGTTGCTGGAGAGGTTCAAATCAAATTTGAGACATGTTTAGTTAATTGGTAGCTAAGTTAGTTAATACTATGTTAATACCTGTTTATTTATTTGCTCTTGATGATGCTCAGCTCTCTGTATGAGTGACATGATGGAGAGTGCTGTGACGAACTGCTCCACAGCTGACCGTGACAGACAGTGACAGAGCACAAGCTGTTCCAGACGACTGTGTGATCTCGCTCTCTGTAGCCGATGTGAGTAAGACCTTTAAACAGGTTAACATTCGCAAGGCCACAGGGCCAGGTGGATTACCAGGATGTGCATTCAGAGCATGCGCTGATAAGCGGGCAAGTGTCTTCACTGACATTTTCAACTTCTCCCTGACCTAGTCTGTAACACCTACATGTTTCAAATTCCCTGTGCCCAAGAACGCCACAGTAACCTGTCTAAATGACTATCACCTCGTAGCACTCGCATCTGTAGCCATGAAATGCTTTGAAAGGCTGGTCATGGCTCACATCAACACCATCATCCCAGACACCCTGGACCCACTCCAATTCACATACCGCCCCAACAGATCCACAGATGACGCAATCTCTATTGCACTCCACACTGCCCTCTCCAACCTGGACAAGAGGAACACCTACTTGAGAATGCTGTTCATTGACTACTGCTCAGAGTTCAACACCATATTGGACACCACTAAGCTCAGGACCCTGGGACTGAACACAACTTCCTCTGCAATTGGATCCTGGACTTCCTGACGGGTCGCCACCAGGTGGTAAGGGTAGACAAGAAAACATCCGCCACACTGACCCACAACACGGGGGTCCCTCAGGAGTGTGTGCTTAGTCCCCTCCTGTACTCCCTGTTCACCCACGTTTGTGTGGCCGCGCACGACTCCAACACCATTTGCTGATGACACGATGGTGGTAGGCCTGATCACCGACTACGATAAGACAGCGTACAGGGAGAAGGCCTGAGACTGGGCGGTGTGCTACCAGGACAACAACTTCTCCCTCAACGTTAGCAAGACAAAGCAACTGATCGTGGAGTACAGGAAATGGAGGGCCGAGCATGCCCCCATCCATATCAACAGGGCTCGGTGTTCCTCGGTGTCACTAAGGAATTAACATGATCCACACACACCAACACCTATTTCCCCTCAGGAGGCTGAAAATGTTTGGCGTTGTCCCTCAGATCCTCAACTGCTGCACAATTGAGTGCGTCTTGACTGGCTGCATCACCGCCTGGTATGGCAACTGATTGGCATAATAATAATAATACAGTAGAACAAAAGAAAACAAAAAGTCTATATACAGTGAGTGCAAATGAGGCAAGATAAGGGAGTTAAGGCAATAAATAGGCCATGGTGGCGAAGTAATTACAATATAGCAATTAAACACTGGAATGGTAGATGTGCAGAAGATGAATGTGCAAGTAGAGATACTGGGGTGCAAAGGAGCAAGATAAATACATAAATACAGTATGGGGATGAGGTAGGTAGATAGATAGATGGGCTGTTTACAGATGGGCTATGTACAGGTGCAGTGATCTATGAGCTGCTCTGACAGCTGGTGGTTAAAGCTAGTGAGGGAGATATGAGTCTCTAGCTTCAGAGATTTTTGCAGTTTGTTCCAGTCATTGGCAGCAGAGAACTGGAAGGAAAGACGACCAAAGGAGGAATTGGCTGGGGGTGACTAGTGAGATATACCTGCTGGAACGCGTGCTACGAGTGGGTGCTGCTATGGTGACCAGTGAGCTGAGATAAGGCGGGACTTTACCTAGCAGAGACTTGTAGATAACCTGTAGCCAGTGGGTTTGGCGACGAGTATGAAGCGAGGGCCAATCAACGAGAGCGTACAGGTCGCAATGGTGGGTAGTGTATGGGGCTTTGGTGACAAAATGGATGGCACTGGGATATGGACTCACAGATTCTGCAAGAAACCCCTCAATCATGCAAAACTGTTGCTGTAGTCAAATAAAGAAGAACCTATTGAGGAAGATCTATTCCACACAGTTGTATTTGACCATGTTTACAGTATTAAGACATAACACTTCCTGCCAGCCTGTGTCTCTCTCTTTATGTACTAACTTCATATTGTGAGAGGGGCCAAAGCAGCCTGACAGCCAGTCAAGCCAAGCACCCCTTGTCAAATAGCTGATGGACTCATCAGGAAACCATCAGTGGGTAAGAATAGACAGACAGGCCATGGCATGCCCCATAATCGGGAGTTCCACTTGGCAGAGAAACGCACATCTGTAAGGTTAGAGGGCTATTATTTTCTCGCTCCACGTGATACAATTTCAATTGGGGTGTGTGTTTGTTTGTGTGTGCATCTGTGTGTTCCTGTATCTGTTCGATCATGCTATAGGCTTTCAGTGCACAAAATAGCTGGTGTGACTGATAGTGATTAAGAAAGATAGAGTGTCCTCAATTTTACAACTGATCTTTTGACCTTTTATCAAAGCTGAAGTATTTGTATGTGATTTGATTTCACATGGCGTGCCTGAGTGCATGTCTCTGTGTGCAGGTCAGGTCGAGAGAACTCTCTCCTCTCTCTTACTCTTTTCGGCAACATGATGACAAGAATTATTACAGAGAAGTTGACTAGTCATGATGGTGGAGGCTGGATCTGGAGACATATAGCCTGCTATTGCTCAAGCACATACCACAATCCACTTCTCTGGGTGGTTTGAGGTCAGTGAAAGTCCTTATAGCCTTAGATAATATTAATGAAACAAACACAGACTAGGCTGTCATGACCTGTTGGATTGAAGTTGCCAGAATCTAATATGCCAATCTATACCGAACAAAAATATAAATGCAACATGTAAAGTGTTGGTCCCATGTTTCATAAGGTGAAATAAAATATCCCAGACATTTTCCATACACACAAAAACCTTATTTAGCAACAATTATTTGTACAAATTTGTTTTACATCGCTGTTAGTGAGCATTTCTCCTTCGCCAAGATAATCCATCCACCTGACAGGTGTGGCGTATCAAGAAGATGATTTACCAGCATGATCATTACACAGGTGCAACCTTGTGCTGGGCACAATACAAGGCCACTCTAAAATTGTCACACAACACAATGCCACAGATGTCTCAAGTGTTGAGGGAGCGTGCAATTGGCATGCTGACTGCAGGAATGTCCACCAGTACTTTTGCCAGAGAATATAATGTTAATTTCTCTACCATAAGCCAAGGCACATACTGTACATCAGCTGTATGTGACCAGGCGAAAAAACCTTTCCAAGCCAAACCATACCATAACCTCTACACACAGCCTACATCGTTGTCACCATATTAGCTAAAGTAACATCATAGTCAGCATAGCTAATAGAACTACAATCGTGCAGTAACGTTAGTGAACAGTCAGTAAGCAGTTACCCCGGTGGGCCCCCGGGACAATACATTTGTCAAACCAAAAGCTTACCTTGACTTGGAAGAGTTCCAGTGTTGTGTTGTAAAGTCATAGCCAGCTAGTTAACATAGCATCCCTCTGTTTGAGCAAGGTGTTTCAGTAGGCTAAACTAGCTAGCTGCATTTTCTAGCTAAGTAAGTGAATATGAAAGTGAAAAAAATATGACAGTCTCTCTCGCTCTCTATTTCTCTCTTGCTACTCTTTCATTTTGGAAGTAATTAATTTCTTCAAAACTGTTCAACTACTGTATTTCTTTCTCATTGTACATGCATGTATGTACTGCAGTGCTAGATAGCTGTAGTGTAAGCTTTCAGTACTATATTAATTCTCTGATCCTTTGATTGATTGGACAACATTGCAGTTCATGCTAATGTTAATGATAACTTTTTAAATGTTTTAAAATTTTTATTTGTATGAAATTCACTGGGGAGGATAGTCCTCCCCTTCCTCATCTGAGGAGCCTCCACAGGTCTCATTGTGAATGTCCATGATGTTGTGGTTGGGGTGATTGGGAGTGCTCAGCCCAGTTCAGCAGCCCTTCTGCAGTGCATTATTGTTGGAATGTAAGATAAAAGGGGGAGACACCAGTTATTGTTTTGCCTATCATAGGTTGTGTGAGACCAAACCACACAACCTATATGAACTCTTTTGTCAGTTTGCGAGGTGGTTTGGAAAGATGCTATTTATTAGAGGGGGAGATGGAGGATAGGCCTAGGGATATTATTTGACTGGGCCGACACAGACCCAAAGGGAGGAGGGGAAAGCGTAATTGCACATGTTTTGCACGCACTGCAGCTGTTCCGTAACCAAAGGTTGCGCAAGGTAAAAATCAAGTGTTATGGTTATAAAACTTCCTGAGTTTTATAAGCTCAGTGAGGAGATCAGAAGATCTTCAGCTGGACTGACCATGCAGTACAATACGGAGCCTCAAAGCAGATGTTCCAATTTCCCTTTTTTAGATTCAGCTGAGTTCTGTCCCTCGCACTACCGATCTGGATGTTATCAATAGAGAATATGCTTATGTTTATACAGTACAGTGATGATAGGAGGTCCCCTGCGCTCTTTAAAGTTCCTTTATAAGAGTATAGTGTAGAGCAGTGGTTCCCAAACTTTTTATAGTCCCGTACCGCTTCAAACATTCAACCTCCAGCTGCGTACCCCCTCTAGCACCAGGGTCAGCGCACTCTCAAATGTTGTTTTTTGCATTGTAAACCTGCCACACACACACTATATTATACATTTATTAAACATAAGAATGAGTGTGAGTTTTTGTCACAACCCGGCTTGTGGGAAGTGACAAAGAGCTCTTATTGGACCAGGGCACAAATAATAATAGAACAACAATCAAACATTTTGGTCTTTATTTAACCATCTTACATATAAAACCTTATTTGTTAATTGAAAACGATGAATAACTCACCACAGGTTAATAAGAAGGGTGTGCTTGAAAGGACGCACATAACTCTGCAATGTTGGGTTGTGTTGGAGAGATTCTCAGTCTTAAATCATTTTACACACACAGTGTGCCTGTGTTTAATTTTCATGCTACTGAGGGCCGAGAATCCACTCTCACATAGGTATGTGGTTGCAAAGGGCATCAGTGTCTTAACAGCGTGATTTGCCAAGGCAGGATACTCTGAGCGTAGCCCAATCCAGAAATCTGGCAGTGGCTTCTGATTCAATTCAATTTTCACAGAACCACTTTTTGGATGAGGCTCTCTTGTTCAGATATCGGTAAGTGGACTGGAGGCAGAGCATGAAAGGGATAACGAATCCAGTTGTTTGTGTCGTGCATTTCAGGAAAGTACCTGCATAATTGTGCACCCAACTCACTTAGGTGCTTCTCTATATCACATTTGACATTGTCCGTAAGCTTGAGTTCATTTCCACACGAAAAAAATCATACAATTATGGAAAGACCTGTGTGTTGTCCTTGTTGATGCAGACAGAGAAGAGCTTCAACTTCTTAATCATAGCCTCAATTTTGTCCTTCACATTGAATATAGTTGAAGAGAGTCCCTGTTATTCTAGATTCAGATCATTCAGGCAAGAAAAAAACATCACCCAGATAGGCCAGTTGTGTGAGAAATTCGTCATCATGCAAGCGGTCAGACAAGTGAAAATTATGGTCAGTAAAGAAAACTTTAAGCTCGTCTCTCAATTAAAAAAAACATGTCAATACTTTGCCCCTTGAAAACCAGCGCTGTTGTAAACGCGTTACATGCTCGCTGCCCATATCATTGCATAGTGCAGAAAATACACAAGAGTTCAGGGGCCTTGCTTTAATTCTTATGGCTGGGGGGCAGTATTGAGTAGCTTGGATTAATAAATTGCCCAAAGTAAACGGCCTGCTCCTTAGTCTCAGTTGCTAATATATGCATATTATTATTAGTATTGGATAGAAAACACTCTAAAGTTTCTAAAACTGTTTGAATGTTGTCTGTGAGTATAACAGAACTCATATGGCAGGCAAAATACTGAGGAGAAATCAAAACAGGAAGTGAGAAATCTGAGCTTGGTATGTATTCACCACAGTTCCCAATGAAATCCCCTTGAGATATTAATGATGTTGCACTTCCTAGGGGTTCCACTAGATGTCAACTATCTATAGAAATTTGAATGAGACTTCTACTGTGTTGTGGGACTGAAGGAGAGCAGAATCTATCAGTTGACTGGCAGTCAGCCATTTTCTGATCACGCGCATTCCCACTTGCATTCCATTGCTCATCAAGACACAAAGGAATACCCCGGTTGGAACTTTATTGAAGCGATATGTTAAAAACATCCTAATGATTGATTCTGTACTTAGTTTGAAATGTTTCTTCGACCTGTAATATAACTTTTTTAAGTTTTTGTCCGACGTAACGCTGACCAGAATGAGCGTTTGGATATGTATACCAAACGCGCTAACAAACGGAGGTATTTGGACATAAATATTGGACATTATCGAACAAAACAAAAATGTATTGTGGACCTGGGATTCCGGGAGTGCTTTCTGATGAAGATCATTAAAGGTAAGGGAATATTTATCATATAATTTCTTGTTTATGTTGACGCCAACATGGTGGCTATTGTGACTATTTCTTCTGAGCGCCGTCTCAGATTATTGCATGGTTTGCTTATTCCGTAAAGTTTTTTTGAAATCAGACACAGCGGTTGCATTAAGGAGGCTGGGAAAATGGCTGTTTTCATTGTGGTTTGGTGGTCACCTAACATAATCGTTTGTGGTGCTTTTGCCGTAAAGCCTATTTGAAATCGGACACTGTGGTGGGATTAACAACAAGACTACCTTTAAAACGGTATAAGATACATGTATGTTTGAGGACTTTTCATTTTGAGATTTTTGATGTTTCGAATTTGGCGCCATCACTTTCACTGGCTGTTGTCATATCATCCCGTTAACGGGATTGCAGCCATAAGTGCTTTAACAAAGTTAACCATTTTCACTGTAGTGTCCAAAACGTCTTTCAAGCTGCCAGGCATTCCCTTGGCAGCAAGAGCCTCTCCGTGGATGCTGCAGTGTACCCAAATGGCGTCGGGAGCAACTGCTTGCACGCGCCTTACCACTCCACTGTGTCTCCCTGTCATGGCTTTTGCGCCATCATTACAGATACCAACATGAGCAGCAGCTATGTTTGGCTACATACGGACCATTAGTGGAATTCCCGCGAGAGAGTAATGGTTAATATGATTGGATGTTAATTATTTGACTAGGCTACCTGTATTTTACATTGTGTTGTTATTTCGCTGAATGCAGATGGTTTAATTCTATTTTTGGCAGTGAAACAAGGCTACTCAGGCGAGAAAAAAAACTCACCCAAATGTATAGCCCTGTTGGAAAATATAATTGGACGGCATTGCGCGTATCCCTGGGAGTTTGGGAATACCTTGTGTAGACTTTACAGAGTGTAGTATATATATATATATATATGCACAGTATAGTGCTTATGTCACGGTCGTCCTCCTCTTCATCTGAAGAGGAGAGGCGAAAAGGATCAGAGGACCAATATGCGGCGTGGTAAGTGTCCATGGTAAATCTTTAATAAAGAAAGTACTGAACACTGAAAACTATACAAAACCAGTAAACAAAATAACAACCGTGAAGCTAATGCGAGCTGCGCTGAAACAAGCCATCAACATAGACAATCACCCACAAACAAACAGTGCAACCCAGGCTACCTAAGTATGATTCTCAATCAGAGACAACTAATGACACCTGCCTCTGATTGAGAACCATACTAGGCCGAAACATAGAAATGCCCCAAAACATAGAAAAACAAACATAGACTGCCCACCCAACTCACGCCCTGACCATACTAAATAAATACAAAACAAAGGAAATAAAGGTCAGAACGTGACAGCTTAGACTTTGAGCAAACATTTTATACAGATAGATATGCCCACTGTTCCAGTCCAAGCCAAAATAATCATTTTCCTACCCAGAAGTATTTGGAAATATTTCGGGGCTTGTGGTAAATATATAATCCTGTATGTGTTTGATGTTTTCCAGGCCAGGAGAATCCAGACAGTCTGCGCCACAGATACAACTTTATTGCTGACGTGGTTGAGAAGATTGCTCCTGCTGTGGTTCATATTGAACTCTACCGCAAGTAAGAACCTCTCTTCTTTGCATCACATTCACACACACGCCCACACACACACACACAAACACACACACACACCAACACACAGAAACATCGAACATGAAAAAATACTATGGTGTATAGTGTAATATTTACTGTAGTATACTGTAGTATTTCCAGTTTACTATAGTATACATACTGTAGTAAAAAAGAGCAGTATATACTGTGGTATTTACTGTAGTGTTTTTGCAGACAGTTATTTACTGTAGTGTTTACTGTAGTCTTTTTGGGGACATTACTGTACTGTTTACTAAAGTGGTTTTGTTTTATTATCTTTAACATAGAAGTGTGGTCTTTCTCCTACTGGAGAGGTACTAAAAGAGCTAATGTTCCATAACCTGTAGGTAGGACTGGGTTCTGAACGGAGAGGTCAGAGCTTCTGCTCTTTTCTATAACCTTTAGGGAACACAATATATGCTGTATACTTGGCATGTAGGTTTCTCACTTATGGCACAAATTAGGGTTGTGTTTTTGTGGACTGTAGTGTTTTTGTTGACATTTCTCTAGTATTCACTACAGTGTATTTTATTGTGGTTACTACTGTAGTATTTACTATAGTACTCTACAGTATACTACCAAATGCTATTTTACGTACTACACATGATCGAGGGATACAACAGTGTGTAGTATATTATTCTACAGTATACTACAGTTTACTACAGAATTCTATAGTAAGTACTGTAGTATTCTATAGTAAACTGTATTTTTGAACGTTGGATGGCCAGGTCTGACAGACCAAGCACACACACACACACACACACACACACACACACACACACACACACACACACACACACTGACCACAGTAGAACAGGTACTGTATCACATGCGGTTTTTCCCAGTAAAAGTTATGATAAGAAAGTGACCAATTTCACTCTAAGGTATATAGGAGTGGATGGAGTGTTAGACAAGTATAGACCTATATTAAACACTGTAGATCAACCACCAGATCTCCTGCCTGTCACAGTTGTGTACATAGTTGTCTGCCTGACTCAGGACCTTGTATAAATTGTTTACAAAGTTGATCCTGCTGTTGCTATGAGAACACAAACATTCTCCTGCCCTCCTGTTGATAAACACATCATCAGGAAATTTGTTCAAGGGATCTTTAAGAGGGGCTTTGGGCTAAATGGTATACAGTATGTTTTGTAGTACCATGTGGTCTTCTGCTCATGGACATGTGGATTTACAGATATTGCAGAACATGTACTTTGGACGATTTTCTGAAATTCTTCTACTACAGGACATCACAGAGCTTGGTTGCAGGCACTACAAACAGTCTTAGGTGGAACAGTTTTAGGTGAAAACCAATGAAGGATGTTTCCCTGTCTCGCTATTTTTCACCCTGTCTCTCTGTCTCGCACCTTTGTCACCCTGTCTCTCTGTCTCACCCTCTGTCTCCCTGCTTTACCCTCTGTCTCCTGTCTCTGTCCTCTGTCTCCTGTCTCTGTCCTCTTCCCAGGATGGTATTCTCTAAGCGGGAGGTGGCGGTGGCCAGTGGTTCTGGCTTCGTGGTATCAGAGGACGGCCTGATCGTGACCAACGCCCACGTGGTTGCCAATAAGCACCGGGTGAAGGTGGAGCTGAAGAGTGGCGCTACCTTCGACGCCAAGATCAAAGACGTGGACGAGAAGGCCGACATCGCCCTCATCAAGATCGACGTCCCGGTAAGGCCTGTTACCGCTCTCCAAGCCTCTCTTCTTCAGGAGTCTCTGAATGCACCGGTGCTTCTGTTTACCTCAACCTCCCTTTTCTCTCTCTCTTTCACTCCCTCCTTCCCTATCTCTCTTTCACTCTTGCTCTCTCTCCCTCCCCCCCCCCCTCTCTCTCTTTCTCTCTTTCTCTCTCTCTCGCTTTCTCTCTGAGATGGTGCCAGAGAACAGGAATGTGATGGAGAGATTTTAACAGTGGCTCTGAATGGTCAAGACAAATAGCATCAGTCTTTCATAGATTGTCATTCATCTGCTCACACAGACTGGATTAATTTATGGCCGACAAATCCCTGCATGAAAATACTTTTTCAAAACATTCTTGGTGCCGGCTAGGTTTAATTTGAGCTAGGCCGGATCGTTCAAATAAGACACCTCAGCAACAAACATGATGAATTGTGAGAATGTGTATCTGTGAAAATAGGGTCTTTTTGTGGTATGATTTAGATTGAATGAACAGTTTTTCATCTTTGGTCCAGTTTGTTCTAATAACTAGGGGTCAACATTATGTTTTATATGGCTGCTTCTCCCTACTATTACCAAAAGAGTAATCACCCAGTTGAGGGTTAGAGCTGTTCGGGTGTCAAGGAGGAAAATGTTCCTCTGTGTGTGTGAACCAGTCCCAGGCTTAGTTCCAATGAACTAGTCCCAGAAGACTGGAGGAAGTGTGTGTGTGTGTGTGTGTGTGTGTGTGTGTGTGTGTGTGTGTGTGTGTGTGTGTGTGTGTGTGTGTGTGTGTGTGTGTGTGTGTGTGTGTGTGTGTGTGTGTGTGTGTTTGAAGAGGTGTATCTGGAGCATAGGGTGTCTTACTCCCCTACACTGGCCGGCTCCCGTGCCACGTTACTGTGAGTCCTCCCAGACAAGCCTCTGGCTGACTCCTGGATGCTGCTCAATAGCGTGTCACTTTTTATTTGATTTGCAACTGAAAGTGTCAACATTATAAATCCACTTCTGAAAGGTTTTATTGTTTGTCTCTGAGCATAGACAGTGTATTTTTACTTCCATAATGACTTCAAGTACTTATAAGTTAGAAACCTAAATTGTCGAAAGTCATTAAACCGACAATTACACTGTAATAACCTCACCAAAAACACAAAGAGAACCCTTAGGAGGGAACCCAAGGACTGACGGACCCCTTCCAGACAGAGTGGTCAAACTCCCTGACCCTGTCTTGGAGCGTGAGGTGGAAAGATTACATTGCGTTGGTGTGATGGCGGAGGACCGCCCTCAAAGCGGAGTGGGAGCAAAACAGACGTACTCCTGCGAGGCATATATCTGCATGTGCCGTGGCTCGCTCACTGCTCCTGTTTCCATTGCGTCAAAGGATGAGTCTGTACAGGCTTTGACAGACAGTGAAGAGAAATGGTCTCCTGTTGGCAACAAGGACAGGATTCTGTTTCTCTGTTTCTCTCCCCGCTCAGTGACTGGTTGACTAAATGTGGATCTGGGTCGTTGTGCTCATCCCCAGTCTTTTCTTTAGTCAAATGGCTGCTGAGGCCAACTCCTTCTGAGCATGTGCAAACACAGGGCTGAAACGACAGAGATGGTCGCCTCACTTCGAGTTCTTAGGAAACTATGCAATATTTTGTTTTTTAATGAATTATTTCTTACATTGTTAGGCCAGAAAATCTTAAGTCTTATTACATACAACCGGGAAGATCTATTGGATATAAGAGCAACGTCAACTTACCAACATTATGACCAGGAATACGACTTTCCCGAAGTGGATCCTCTGTTCGGACCACCACCCAGGACAATAGATCTAATTCCAGTAGGCGACCCAAAACAACGATGCCGCAGAAGGGGCAGACGAAGCGGCCATCTAGTCAGGCTCCGTAAACGTGCACATCGCACACCGCTCCCGAGTATACTACTATCCAATGTCCAGTCTCTTGACAACAAGGTAGATGAAATTTGAGCAAGGGTTGCCTTCCAGAGAGACATCTGAGATAGTAACATTGTCACGTTCTGACCTTAGTTCCTTTGTGATGTCTTTGTTTTAGTATGGTCAGGGCGTGAGTTGGGTGGGCAGTCTATGTTCTTTTTTCTATGATTTGGTATTTCTGTGTTTGGCCTGGTATGGTTCTCAATCATAGGCAGCTGTCAATCGTTGTCCCTGATTGAGAACCATACTTAGGCAGCCTGTTTTCACCCTTGAGTTGTGGGTGATTATATTTTCTGTTTAGAGTGTTTTGCACCTGACGGAACTGTTTCGGTTGTGCTTTTTTGTTTCTTTGTTTGATAGTGTTCCGTTTAAATAAATAACATGAACAAGTACCACGCCGCGCTTTGGTCCTCACCTTCTTCCACGGACGACCATTACAAACATTCTCTGTTTCACGGAAACATGGCACTCTCAGGATATGTTGTTGGAATCGGTTCAGCCACCGGGCTTCTCCATGCATCGCGCCGACAGAGATAAACACTTCTCTGGGAAAAGGATGGGCGGGGGTGTATGCTTTATGATTAACAACCCATGGTGTAATCATAACAACATACAGGAACTCAAAGTCCTTTTGCTCACCCGATCTAGAATTCCTTACAATCAAGTGCCAGCCATTTTACCTACCAAGAGAATTCTCGTAAGTTATAGTCACAGCTGTGTACATTCCACCTCAAGCAGACACCAAGACGGACATCAAGGAACTTCACTGGACTATATGCATACTAGAAACCATACATCCTGAGGCTGCAGTTATTGTAGCTGGGGATTTTAACAAAGCAAGTTTGAGAACAAGGCTACATATGTGGCAGGGTCTACAGGAAATTACTGACTACAAAAAGAAATCCAGCTACGTCACGGACAACGACGTCATGCTTCCAGACAAACTAAACACCTTCTTTGCCCGCTTTGAGGATAATCCAGTGCCACCGTCGCAGCCCACTAACAAGGACTGCGCCCCCCCTCCGTGAATGACGTGAGTAAAATATTTAAACTTGTTAACCCCCGCAAGGCTGCTGGCCCAGATGGCTTCCCTAGCCGCGTTCTCAAAGCATGCGCAGACCAGCTGGCTGGTGTGTATACGGACATATTCAATCACTCCCTATCCCAGTCTGTTGTCCCCACATGCTTCAAGATGGCTACCATTGTTCTTGTACCCAAGAAGGCAAAGATAAATGATCTAAACAATCTGCAATCGCCATCACACTGCACACTGCCCAATCCCATCTGGACAAAAGGAATACATATGTAAGAATGCTGTTCATTGACTACAGCTCAGGATTCAACACCATAGTACCTTCCAAGCTCATCATCAAGCTGGAGGCCCTGGGTCTCAACCCCGCCCTGTGCAATTGGGTCCTGGACTTTCTGAGGGGCCGCCCCCAGGTAGTGAATGTAGTAAACAACATCTCCACTTCGCTGACCCTCAGGACTGGGGCCCCACAAGGGTGCGTGCTCAGCCCCTTCCTATACTCCCTGTTCACCCTCCAACTCAATCATCAAGTTTGCAGATGACACAACAGCAGTGGGCTTGATTACCAACAACGACGAGACAGCCTACAGGGAGGAGGTGAGGGCACTCAGAGTGTGGTGTCAGGAAAACAACCTCTCACTCAACATCAACAGATGATCGTGGACTTCAGGAAACAGCAGAGGGAGCACCCCCTATCCACATTGAAGGGACAGCAGTGAAGAAGGTGGAAAGTTTTAAGTTCCTCTGCGTACACATCACAGACCAACTGAAATGGTCCACCCACACAGACAGTGTGGTGAAGAGGGCGCATCAGCGCCTCTTCAACCTCAGGAGGCTGAAGAAATTTGGCTTGTCACCCAAAACCCTGACGAACTTTTACAGATGCACAATCGAGAGCATCCTGTCGGGCTGTATCACCGCCTGGTACAGCAACTGCACCACCCTCAACCGCAAGGCTCTGCAGAGGATAGTGCAGTCTGCACAACGCATCACCGGGGGCAATCTACCTGTCCTCCATGACACCTACTGCACCCAATGTCACAGGAAGGCCAAAAAGATAATCAAGGACAAGCCACTGCCTGTTCACACCGCTACCATCCAGAAGGCGAGGTCAGTACAGGTGCATCAAAGCTGGAACCGAGAGACTGAAAAACAGCTTCTTCTCAAGGCCATCCGGCTGCTAAACAGCTATCACTAACTCAGAGAGGCTGCTGCCCACATTGAGACCCAATCACTGGCCACTTTAGTAAATGGACCACTAGTCACTTTATACAAATCACTCTAAATAATGCCACTTTAATAATGTTTGCATATCTTACATTACTCATTTCACATGTATATAGTGTATTTTATACCATCTATTGCACCTTGCCTATGCCGCTTGGCCATCGTTCATTCATATACGACATGTACATATTCTCTTTCATTCCTTTAGATTTGTGTGTATCTTGTAGTTGTTGGGGAATTGTTAGATTACTTGTTAGATATTACTGCACTGTCGGAACTAGAAGCACAAGCATTTCGCTACACTCGCATTAACATCTGCTAAACATGTGTATGTGACCAATAAAATTTGATTTGATTTGATCTTGCATTGACTATAATAACAACTAGATGGTTGATGATAAAGTAAGTACTAGTTGTTGACATGACTGTATTATAATTATATGTATATTATATCCTGTACATGTCTAGGTCTCCGTGAACTTTAGAGGAAGCCTGGAAATCAGTGGTAAATGACTGATCCTCTGTGACAGGAATTACAGTCCTCCATTGCATAGCTTATTGACAATGATCAAACATGTTTTCTGGAGTGCATTAATATTTTCACTGATGCTCTCTGCACACTGTATAATTATGGCCCTTGGGACTTGGCTGAGGAAGTTCACTAATCGTAATGCTTGGATCGGCAGGGGCTAAAGCTGATATCAGAGGGGAGTAGGTTTAAGGCTATAGGCTTGTAGAGTGCATAGGGCTCTATTTTAACAAACCTAACGCTTTGAACACACCTGACAGCGTAATTGCATTTTGGTACACCAGAATTACATTCATTTCGGTGTGTTTTTTTTTCTTCTCTCGATTGTGCATTAGAATTAGGATTTTTCATTAGAAATCAATCTAATTCTAGTGTACCAAAATGCAATGATGCTGTCGGTGCGTTCGAAGTGTAAGCTCAGGGTCATAGGTTCAGGGGTGTGTCAGAAATATTTTTGCTATTTTCCCTGTCACCATTGTCGGCGCACTTGCTGGCATTGGCGCGAAAGGGATGGGTTGATGAATAAACAAGTTGTGAGTTTGTCGAGGCTTGGTCCCTCACTGGCCATTCAGAACGTGTTCCATGGCCAAATATGTGGTTGCTTCAGGTTGTGTATTTACGTTATTTTATGTATTGCCTTGGAATCAATTCCAAGGTTAGTCAAATGGTTTACAGAAACAAATTAACAAAATGTAGACCTTTCCCATCTTTGCTAAATAAATTAACTTGAACCCATTTGCAGACCGTATTGTTCTAAGGAATTGCGTGGCTTCAATAAACAAACGTGGTCAATAAACAATATTAAATTAATGATTTATAAGGGCTATAAAGAGAACATATATTTATAATCAAATTCTAAACCAAACGAAACAACAACTTGTTTTAAATAGGCTATGTCACACTTACAGGCACCATAATCTCTCCCCGTGTGTCACGCCCTGACCTTAGTTATCTTTGTTTTCTTTATTATTATGGTTAGGTCTGGGTGTGACGAGGGGGGTTTGTTTAGTTTTTATATTGTCTAGGGGGTTTTGTATGTCATGGGGGTTTTGTAAGTCTAGGTGTTTATATGTCTATGGTTGCCTCGATTGGTTCTCAATCAGAGGCAGCTGTTTATCGTTGTCTCTGATTGGTGACCATATTTAGGTAGCCATATTCCTTGGGTAGTTTGTGGGTTCTTATTCTATGTTTAGTTGCCTGTCTGCACTAGGTATGTTAGCGGCACGGTTTGTATAGTTTGTTCAGTGTTCTTTCTTTCATTAAAGAAGTATGTACACTTACCACGCTGCGCCTTGGTCTCCTCCATATGACGACCGTGACACCGTGGGCATATAATATGAAAACAACATAGACTATGGAGGCTTTTACGCACACCAAAACGGGACCTGCATGGCTAAAATCTTGTGGGCTTGCCTACAATGCGTAGATTAAAAGGGAATGTCAGCTCAAAGTTTTACTCCTCTTAAACTTGATATTTTATTAAACCTTTGGTGATTAAGATTTACTTCCAAGCGGTCTCAGGAGCCAAACCCTTTATCGACAGTCTTGACTACTACGCGATTGCATTGGGCAGACAAAAAAGCCTTAATTGAGAGGAGGCTTTGCTTGGTTTTTCTTCAAATAAAAGGGGGAAAACGTTAGTCTTTTATGTTTTTAAATACGAAGTATACAGGCACCAAAAGCCCTTTAGGCTACTCTAGGGCAGTGTGCGTCACGGCTGGATAGGGCAGTGTGCGTCACGGCTGGATAGGGCAGTGTGCGTCACAGCTGGATAGGGCAGTGTGCGTCACGGCTGGATAGGGCAGTGTGCGTCACGGCTGGATAGGGCAGTGTGCGTCACGGCTGGATAGGGCAGTGTGCGTCACGGCTGCATAGGGCAGTGTGCGTCACGGCTGGATAGGGCAGTGTGCGTCACGGCTGGATAGGGCAGTGTGCGTCACCGCTGGATAGGGCAGTGTGCGTCACGGCTGGATAGGGCAGTGTGCGTCACGGCTGGATAGGGCAGTGTGCGTCACGGCTGGATAGGGCAGTGTGCGTCACGGCTGGATAGGCTACGTTTCAACTGTCAAAATCCATGACATAACCAACTGCGTTACCGCTAAAACCAGCTATTGGTTGGTCTTAAATATCTCTATGAACACTGCCTGGAATTAGAACGTTGGATCATGTTTTGAAGGACACATCTCAAATATTTCCACCCCTCCCATCTGAGCGCAAGCAAGCTGATATAAGACAGGTAAATTGCCGAATCTGGTGTTAGGGCGCCAGTTTTTACATGACAAGATTGCAAACTAACGTGCATTTGACACTAGTTCCACCTTAAATAGAAAATGAGCCCATAGATGTGACACCTGTTGTGCTGTTGAAGTTCTCTATCGAGGACAAATAGATACTGGTTGGGGAAATGTGTCCATCTTGAAGTGTCACTAAGTGACTACATATGGATGAGTCACATCCCAACGCTATGTACAGTTCTGTCAAACCACAGAAGCGCCATAGTTAATCACAGTCCACACAACAAGAGAAGCCATTGTTTTTCTGGCTGGTGCTCTGTTGTGGTGGCTGGGTTTGTATGTAGTTTGTGTTGTGAACTGATGTGCTGTGCCATTGGAAGACAGTTTACACATACACAGACCTGTCGTATCTCAGTCTTATGCGAGACACCTAAACCAATATTATGCTCTCTTGCTATTCTTAAAGATTCCAGTCTTCGTGTCTGTGCGGTGTGTTTGTTCAGCAGAAACACAGCGGAGTCTAGATTTGGTTGTCGTCCAACATGGATTCTATGGTCACAAAGGACCATTGATTATATTCCCTCAATGCCGCCAAAGCGTGGATGATGGAAAATAACTGTTACTGCATCCGTAAGAGTCCATTGTTTACGTGCTCGTTAATAAAGCATCTACATTGAAAAGTCAGTGAAGGGGACCTCAGCTGACCTTTTCATTCTCCTGGATCTGAACAGGACAGAACATTTTCCTGTAGCCATGCTTCCTGCATAGAGGAGGATAAGGTTCCCAATTGTGCTATAACCACAATCTGGAGGGCATTACCCTGTCATACTGAATGAACTGCCTTGAGATGTATTTTACAGTAGTAGTACATGGTAAACAACTTCTTCAAATCTATCAAAGTACCGCTGTCCAATTCCCCTCTTAAGACCTGCTTTTATGAAGGTTGTTGGAGTAGTCAGATGTACTGGAAAGAGGAAGGTCCTGGCACCATTTGGTTCACAGGTGGAGGCTTGATACTGTATGCATTCATATCAGATAAGGTCATGAAGAACTTGTTTCTACTGATCAGTAAAGAGATGCTGCCTAACTCTGTCTTCCGAGTTAACCCTCTTTTACACTGCTACTGTTGACAATGATAGCCTGAATTATAACTTGGGGTTTGCATGCGTTACGCAACTCGTTTCACATCAATCATTCATTGGTGTCAATGAGAGATTTGACAGACATCAAGTTAGGATTCGGTCTGAAGATCCAATTGAGAAATGTTGTTGAATCTTCTTGACGGAGACAGAGTCGTCTCAACACCCCCGCACTGATGGAGGTGAATCAATCCAAACATTTGGATAAAGTAAACAAGTGTTAGGTAAACGAAACAGATGTTTAAACTCTACCATTCAGCTCTCTCTCCATCCAGCAGATTTTGCATTTTTTTTAAATGTTCCATAACTAATCCAAACCAAAGAGCAGAGAAGGAGCCGGCCCATCCCAGCCCATAGGTAGACCCTTCATACCTGTGGTTTGATCCACCTAGTTGATTTGTGCCAATCAAACAAGAGTACAAAAAGAGAGATGGAATTTTCTAAGTGGAGACGCTACCTGGCATCAACAAAGTCATCACTCATCCTTGCATTCTTTTATGACGTGCAGTAAGACATATCCAAACTAGGTCAAAGTCTGCACTCTGTTACTTGAGAGTAAATTTGCAACATGTGTGTTATTCAATTGGAGAAAAGTAAACTGGACTGGAGTCTGTTAGACAAAAGAGAGTCACACTCTAGTGGTGCAGAACAGAGATGAAAGACAGCCCAATATATATCTCTGCCGGCATTCCCAGGCTTGTGTTTCTTTCTTGGCTCTGAATTGGGTTATTTTTGCTCCCTCAGGGACATTCCCCGATTATAAATCTCTGGGATACGATGTATTTCCAGTTCCTAATGGTTGGAAAGAAGGAGGCAATTTGTGTAGTTCTCAGTAACCAACATTACTTCTGTCTGCATAGATTTGCTGTATCTCTTAATAACCGGAAAGAAAGTGACATGGTAAGTTTGTCTAAAACTGTTAAGTTCACTGTAACAACCAGTAGAGCTCTGAGAAGGAGCCCCGTGACCCAGGGCTGGCTAACTTGCCCAGAATCAGGTCCTGAAAACGTAATCCCATAGTCTGAGGGTTTGAGTATGATTTACTGAGCTTGTCCCTGATCTAAGAACAGCCAGTCACAAGCTTCCCCTTCTGCCTGGACTGAACATTAACATTCTTGTCAAAATCTGGGTTTGATTAGCCTTTATTGGAATGGGTTATATATGTGTGTGTGTTAGTCTTTATCTCATCCTTTCCCCATTTCAGCAGCCTCAGAGGGCATTTGTCATCCGTTTAAAGCTGGTGCAGAAAGACCACATCAACAGAGAGGGAAATGGTGAATCACTTCAGATGCTCATACTTGCTATGGTCAGTGCCAGAAAGGATCCAGCCAAAGAAAACACATTCTCAAGTCCAATGGCCCCATTTCTCAAAGTTAGCCCATTTTCCCATTTGTCTTTCCTCAGACAGAAGATAGCCAGACCAGGGTGACCCCTTAGGAATGTCCAGGTCAGTCACAGACGGATCCTGTGGACTCAAATGATTGTAGAGACACGGAAAATGTCACCAAATGCAATTCCTTGCCTTCAGAAAAGCCAACTTGGCTATGGTGTTATCAGTCTTTTCCCAATGTTATATCGTACACTTATAGGTTTAGAGTTATGAGAGACTTCGATCGTATTTTCTCACCATGTTTGAATGCTAGAGTGTCCCAATGTGAAGAGCAGCTCTGGCCTGGAGGACAGGAAGGGTTGTTACACTACAGGAAGTGGAATAGGTATTTGTGGGTCTGTACACTCAGCTGTGGCCTGGGCAGATACAATCAATCAATCAAATGTATTTATAAAGCCCTTTTTACATCAGCTGATGTCACAAAGTGCTGTACAGAAACCCAGCCCAAAACCCCAAACAGTAAGCAATGCAGGTGTAGAAGCACGGTGGCTCGGAAAAACTCCCTAGAAAGGCCGGAACCTAGGAAGAAACCTAGTGAGGAACCAGGCTATGAGGGGTGGTCAGTCCTCTTCTGGCTGTGCCGGGTGGAGATTATAACAGAACATGGCCAAGATGTTCAAATGTTCATAGATGACCTGCAGAGTCAAATGGTAATAATAATCACAGTGGTTGTAGAGGGTCCAACAGGTCAGCACCTCAAGAGTAAATTTCAGTTGGCTTTTCATAGCCGATCATTCAGAGTATCTCTACCACTCCTGCTGTCTCTAGAGAGTTGAAAACATCAGGTCTGAGACAAGGTAGCACGTCTGGTGAGAAGGTCAGAGTTACATAGCCACAGGCAGAACAGTTGAAACTGGAGCAGCAGCACGACCACGTGGACTGGGGACAGCAAGGAGTCACAAGACGCAGGCCTCCTAATTGTCCCTAGAATTTCTACGCAAACAGCTGGAGGCAGGGCTTTCTCCTATAGAGCTCCATTTTTATGGAATGGTCTGCCTACCTACAGTATGTGAGAGACGCAAACTCGGTCTCAACCTTTAAGTCTTTACTGAAGACTCATCTCTTCAGTGGGTCATATGATTGAGTGTAGTCTGGCCCAGGAGTGTATTGGTGAACGGACAGGCTCTGGAGCAACGAACCGCCCTTGCTGTCTCTGCCTGGCCGGTTCCTCTCTTTCCACTGGGATTCTCTACCTCTAACCCTTTTACAGGGGCTGAGTCAGTGGCTTACTAGGGCTCTTTCATACCGTCCCTAGGAGGGGTGCGTCACTTGAGTGGGTTGAGTCACTGATGTGATCTTCCTGTCTGGGTTGGCTCCCCCCCTTGGGTTGTGCCGTGGCGGAGATCTTTGTGGGCTATACTCGGCCTTGTCTCAGGATGGTAGTTGGAAGACTTCCAGTTTGGTGTAGCGCCATCTCCGTTCCAATTTTCTGGAAGCTTGCTTCAGAGCTCGGGTATTTTCTGTTTACCAGGGAGCTAGTTTCTTATGACAAATGCTTTTTGATTTTAGGGGTGCGACTACATCGAGGGTATTGCGCAAGGTTAAATTTAGTTCCTCAGTTAGGTGATTAACTGATTTTGTACTCTGACGTCCTTGGGTAGGTGGAGGGAGTCTGGAAGGGCATCTAGGAATCTTTGGGTTGCCCAAGAATTTATAGCATGGCTTTTGATGATCCTTGGTTGGAGTCTGAGCAGATTATTTGTTGCTATTGCAAACTTAATAAAATGATGGTCCCATAGTCCAGGATTATGAGGAAAAACATTAAGATCCACAACATTTATTCCATGGGACAAAACTAGGTCCAGAGTATGACTGTGGCAGTGAGACATGTTGGACAAAACCCACTGAGTTGATGATGGCTCCGAAAGCATTTTGGAGTGGGACTGTGGACTTTTCCATGTGAATGTTAAAGTCACCAAAAATTTGAATATTATCTGCCATGGCTACAAGGTTCGATAGGAATTCAGGGAACTCACTGAGAAATGCTCAATATGGCCCAGGAGGCCTGTAAACAGTAGCTATAAAAAGTGTGTGTGTGTGTGTGTGTGTGTGTGTGTGTGTGTGTGTGTGTGTGTGTGTGTGCGTGTGTGCGTGTGTGCGTGTGTGCGTGCGTGCGTGCGTGCGTGCGTGCGTGCGTGCGCGCCCACGGCTAAAGGTTATTAATGAGAAGTAAGGGAGAAAAAGTAAGGTGCCCTCTTTCCTGGCAGGAAACCGTAGCAGTAGAAGATGAGGTTTTCCATAAGCATGTGTGATTGGCCTTGAATACAGACTGAGGAATCTGTTGATACCTTTACATTGTTGTTCATCCCAAATAGAAACACAAGCTGCTTCTCAAATTGACTAATTGGGATGTCTGCAAACAGTTTGACCCTGGACATAATCATTTCTCATCTAGCTCTGGATTTAATGTGTGTATAAGACACTGCTTTTATTGGCAGTCACAGTCCTCTTGTGTACGATATACAGTTTATTTTATTTTTTTAATTATATTTCAGCATTTATCAGTACTGAGCAAACAAGTCTAACTCTCTTGGTGAATTGACTGTTCAGTCCCTATTGACTCAGGTACACACACAGACACACAGAAACACACAGAACAAGCTGACACACACACAAGCAGACAGGCACACACACACACACACACACACACACACACACACACGCAGCCACACACACACACACACTGTGCCAACAGGTGCCTCGTCAATCACTCTAGCAGCAACAGACAGCAGTCTTGACTAGTGGATCCTTCCTGCAGACGGCTGCCAGGTCTGACAGTCCCTTCTGCACCCATTATCCCCCCCGTTCCCCCCTGATGTTTACCTCTCTGACAGTCTGGTCATTTCCACTGACACACACAGGGCTGTCTCTCACCGTTCCACACTGGCACTGTATCAGAGGGCTCAGCAGCAAATATCATCCCAGTCACTGAGAGCTGACAAGGTATCCTATTAGCTTAGGAGAGCAATGGAAACTGGAAAGTCAAGGAAACGTTAGGCTGCATCATTGCATCAAGTCTAAGGTCCTGTTACATCGAGACACACTCAGGGACAGACAAAGCGAGACTAGTTTCACTGCCCTGCATCCTTGCAGAAATCGAGCACAGATGAAGCTTCTGTTTTAATCAAATGGCCTCCCGGACTATTTACATTGACCCCCTTCCCCCCTTTCTTTTACACTGCTGCTACTCGCTGTTTATTATCTATGCATAGTCACGTGTACAAACTACCTCGACTAACCTGCACCGCCACACATTGACTCGGTGGCGGTACCCCCTGTATATAGCCTCGTTTTTGTTATCTCATTTTATTGTTACTTTCTATTTTTTACTTTAGCTTATTTATTATTTAGGATGGAAGAGGAGGGTGGAGGGTAGAGGTAGACCGATTATGATTTTTCAACACCGATACCGATTATTGGAGGACCAAAAAAGCCGATGCCGATTTAATCGGCCAATTTATTTATTTAAAAAAAAATGTATTTGTAATAATGACAATTACAACAATACTGAATTAACTTATTTTGACTTAATATAATACATCAATAAAATCAATATAGCCTCAAGTAGATAATGAAACATGTTCAATTTGGTTTAAATAATGCAAAAACAAAGTGTTGGAGAAGAACGTAAAAGTGCAATTTGTGCTATGTAAGAAAGCTAACGTTTCAGTTCCTTGCTCAGAACATAAGAACATATGAAAGCTGGTGGTTCCTTTTAACACGAGTCTTCAATATTCCCAGGTAAGAAGTTTTAGGTTGTAGTTATTATAGGACTATTTCCCTCTATACCATTTGTATTTCATTAACCTTTGACTATTGGATGTTCTTATAGGCACTTTAGTATTGCCAGTGTAACAGTATAGCCTCCGTCCCTCTCCTCGCTCCTCCCTGGGCTCTAACCAGCAACACAACGACAACAGCCACCACATCGAAGCAGCGTGACCCATGCAGAGCAAGGGAAACAACCACCCCAAGGCTCAGAGCGAGTGAAGTTTGAAACGCGCTAACTAGCCAGCCATTTCACTTCGGTCACACCAGCCTCATCTCGGGAGTTGATAGGTTTGAAGTCATAAACAGCGCAATGCTTGACTCACAACGAAGAGCTGCTGGCAAAACGCACGAAAGTGCTGTTTGAATAAATGTTTACTCGCCTGCTTCTGCCTACCACCGACCTCTAGTGGAGGGGGTAGAGAAGGGTGGAGGGGGATGGAAGAGGAGGGTGGAGGGGGTAGAGGAGGGTGGAGGTGGATGGAAGAGGAGGGTGGAGGGGATGGAGGAGGTTGGAGGGGGATGGAAGAGAAGGGTGGAAGGGGGTAGAGGGGGATGGAGGGGGTAGAGGAGGTTGTAGGGGGATGGAAGAGAAGGGTGGAAGGGGGTAGAGGGGGCAGAGTTGTTACTGGGAGACGGGTGATTTGATAATGCATCTGTGAGTACAACACCATGGAATGCAAAAAACTGCCTGTTTGTCAGTCTGCCTCTCACTGCCCAGAGAGAACTGGGTCACTCAAGCCCACGTCCTTATCTCACTATACTAGAGTGATGTGCTCCAGGTACTGGAGGTAGTACACAGAGTACTGTGCTGTACAGGAGTTGTTTTCCTCCAGAGGTGTAGTAGATGTATTCCTGACTTGAGAAATCTTTTCAGTAGCTTGGGCTGTTCTATTGTTCTGATCTACAGTGCATTCGGGAAGTATTCAGACCCCTTTTTCCCCATTTTGTTACGTTACAGCCTTATTCTAAAATTGATTCAGTTGTCCCCCCCCCCCCCTCATCAATCTACACACAATACCCCAATACCCCATAATTGTTTTTTATTTTTTGCAAATTAATACAACAACAAAAATATGTAAATATCACATTTACATAAGTATTCAGACCCTTTACTCAGTACGCTGTTGAAGCACCTTTGGCAGCGATTACAGCCTCGAGTCTTCTTGAGTATGACGCTACAAGCTTGGCACTGTTTCTCAAAATAGTTTTTGTTTGAATTTTTGTTTGTTCGGGCTCTGGCTGGGCCACTCAAGGACATTCAGAGACTCTTGTATTGTCTTGGCTGTGTGCTTAGGGTCGTTGTTCTGTTGGAAGGTGAACCTTCACCCCAGTCTGAGGTCCTGAGCGCTTTAGAGCAGGTTTTCATCAAGGATCTCTCTGTACTTTGCGTCGTTCATCTTTCCCTCGATCCTGACTAGTCTGAAAAACATCCCCATAGCATGATGCTGCCACCACCGTGATTCACCGTAGGGATGGTGCCAGGTTTCCTCCAGATGTGGCGCTTGGCATTCAGGCCACAGAGTTCAATCTTGGATTCATAAGACCAGAGAATCTGGTTTCTCATGGTCTGAGAGTCCTTTAGGTGCCTTTTGGCAAACTCCAAGTGGACTGTCATGTGCCTTTTACTGAGGAGTGGCATCTGTCTGGCCACTCTATCATAAAGGCCTGATTGGTAGTGCTGCAGAGATGGTTGTCCTTCTGGAAGGTTCTCCCATCTACACAGAGGAACTCTGGAGCTCTGTCAGAGTGACAATCGGGTTCTTGGTCACCTCCCTGACCAAGACCCTTCTCCCCCAATTGCTCAGTTTGGCTGGACGGCCAGCTCTAGGAACAGTCTTGGTGGTTCCAAACTTCTTCCGTTTAAGAATGATGGAGGCCACTGTGTTCTTGGGGACCTTCAATGCTGCAGAAATGTTTTGCCGCCCGTCCCTAGGTCTGTGCCTCGACACAATCCTGTCGCAGAGCTTTACGGACAATTCCTTCGACCTCGTGGCTTGGTTTTTGCCCTGACATGTGGGACCTTATATAGACAGGTGTGTGCCTTTCCAAATCATGTCCAATCAATTGAAATTTACCACAGGTGGACTCCAATAAAGTTGTAGAAACATCTAAAGGAGGATCATTGGAAACAGGATGCACCTGAGCTTTGTCATTATCGGCTATTGTGTGTAGATTGATGAGGATTTTTTTTATTTAATCCATTTTAGAATAAGGCTGTAACATAACAAAATGTGGAAAAAGTCAAGGGGTCTGAATACTTTCCGAATGCACCCAACAAGCTTTCTTAGTCTCACTGCAGAATCAAACGTTTTGAAGGTTTAGGCATTCATTCTGAATGCTTAAGTTCCGCAACGCTCTAGCATAACCCAAGCCTACTTGATGGCAATAGAGCTCACTGTTGCCCTTGGTGGCCAGTTTTAAAGCAATCTCCTCCTTACCTGGACAGACGTCTAATTTCACAGTGGATCTTGAGAGACCAGTGTGACAGATAACCTGCTGACTGCTGGGTGGTAGACAAGACACACTGACACTGTGTGCCAAAAGCCCTTCCTCCCAGTCTTTCCCATTCCATCCACCTGACCTCCTTCCTGGAATGTGTCAGTTTATCCCATTTCCAGCCCATCTGGCAGAGTGCTTAGGGCTGTCGGCCAGGGAGCAGCCTGCTGTTCCTGAGTCAGGTCTGGATGTCAGGTCTGGATTCCTGGAGCACTGAGCCCAGGGTAGGAGGCCAATGGTTCCTCTCCCCATATACCTGTGGCTGTATCCCCATGACCCATCGCCACATCCTGCCCCCCCTGCCCTGTCCCGACCTATTAATATCTAGGTCTAGTGTAACCCAGCCATAGTGACAACTGTATAACTCTTATCCATTCTCCTGTCATTGTTGATGGATTTTGTCTGTTGTAGATTGTGTCAGTGAGATGGAGGAAGTGGCAATTCATTGCCTTGATATCTTTTCATAAAGCATGCAGAGTATGCAGACATCAGGGCATATCGTCACTTCCTCTCAGTGGATTTACGGAACGCTATGTTGACCCCCATATGTTTGTTGCTTTTCAACTGGCGCCCGTCGAGCATAAACAAACAGGATGTAACGAAGGCACTTCCAGCATGTCTCAAAAGAGGGGTGGTCTTGTTACCGTAGATACTGAATGTACTGTAGCTACAGCTAGTACTGTATCTTCATGCCAACTGTTTCTGTTCAGAATGCACTCTATAGAATACACATCTTGACTGATCTGAGTCCTGTGTCTCTGTGTTTAGATGAAGCTGCCAGTGCTGCTGCTGGGTCGTTCAGCTGACCTGAGGCCTGGTGAGTTTGTGGTGGCCATCGGCAGCCCCTTCTCCCTGCAGAACACGGTCACCACAGGTATCGTCAGCACCACCCAGAGAGGAGGCAAGGAGCTGGGCCTGAGGAACTCTGACATGGACTACATCCAGACGGACGCTATCATCAACGTGAGTGATACATCCACATCATCAGCACACACACAAGCAGCTGTCACACAGGGCATTTAGTTGTGGAACACAGCTGTCACACAGCGCATTTAGTTGTGGAACACAGCTGTCACACAGGGCATTTAGTTGTGGAACACAGCTGTCACACAGGGCATTTAGTTGTGGAACACAGCTGTCACACAGGGCATTTAGTTGTGGAACACAGCTGTCACACAGGGCATTTAGTTGTGGAACACAGCTGTCAGAGCAGGGCATTTAGTTGTGGAACACAGCTGTCAGTGCAGGGCATTTAGTTGTGGAACAAAGCTGTCAGTGCAGGGCATTTAGTTGTGGAACATTTAGTTGTGGATATTTAGTTGTGGAACACAGCTGTCACACAGGGCATTTAGTTGTGGATATTTAGTTGTGGAACGCAGCTGTCAGTTCAAGGCATTTAGTTGTGGATATTTAGTGGATATTTAGTTGTCAATATTTAGTGGATATTTAGTTGTCGATATTTAGTGGATATTTAGTCGTGGATATTTAGTGGATATTTAGCTGTAGATATTTAGTTGATATTTAGTTGTGGAACACACAACAGTAGCTCCCCCTTATTTTCCCCGTTACACACGAAGGAGCTGTAGACGTACCATCTGATCATCCCTTTAACCTGAATGTTGTTCCTTTTCAGTATGGGAACTCTGGCGGACCCCTGGTCAATCTGGTAAGATATAATTTCTTATTGATAAGAATTCATCTTTCAGAATGGTCTTAAAGGTCCAATTCAGCCGTTTTTATTTCAGTATCAAATCATTTCTGGGTAACAATGAAGTACCTTACTCTGATTGTTTTCAGTTAAAATGGTCAAAAATATACTAAAATAGCTTCTTAGCAAAGAGCAATTTCTCAAGCAAGAATTTAGCTAAAACTGTCTGGGAGTGATCTGAGTGGAGAGGGGAAAGCTGAAAATATGCTGCTATTGGCAGAGCGGTTTGGAAGTCTCTTTCTTATTGGTCTGCTAACTAATTTGCCACCGGGTGATGTCACAAGGCAGGCCAAAACTCCATCCCACCAAAACAGGCTGAAATTTCAGGCGGTCTTATCAAACAGCTCTTTACACCAAAAGGGTATTATCATCATTTTCGCAATTTCACAGTGTTATTCCAACCTCATAGTGTGGAAATATATATAAAACACAGGAAATCACGTTGTTAACTGCACTGGACCTTTCATTGTAAATCTATGACACATCTGGAGGATGTATTTTAATAATGTGTGTTGTTTCTGTCTTCAGGACGGAGAGGTGATTGGGATCAACACACTGAAGGTGACAGCAGGAATCTCCTTCGCCATCCCATCAGACAAGATCCGTCAGTTCCTGGCAGAGTCCCATGACAGGCAATCTAAAGGTACAGATTACCAATCTAAAGGTAGGGCTGTGACGATTATGGAATTTTGGGGTAACGATAAATTGTCACTCAATTGACCACGGTTATTGTCATAGTTGTAATTTTTTTCAACAATTGTTTTGAGCTTGTAATGCATCATAAATTAATGCATCTTTGAAAATTACCAATGACATACCTAATGAATATAACTCAGGTTTGGTGAAACCCCTGTTTTAAAAATATATTTTGATTGTGCCGTTCTGCTCATAAAACCAACTTTACCCTCTTCATGTATAAAATAAACAAGTATAAATAAAATAAACAAAACTGCTATTGGGTTAGTTTTATCTACTTGAAAATAAAGTTTAAAAATATATATATATATATATATATATATATATAATCTCCCCCTCTTAAAATGCATGTATTAAGACAATTTTGGCAATTTATTTTTAAGTTTCCGGTTATTACCGGTTAGACCAGGGTTTCCCAAACTCAGTCTTGCCCCCCCACTTATTGGGCCAGACCTATCTAAAGTTTCATGGTTTTGACCAGGTACTGTATATTGAATTTTAAATGTTTATCACCATGTGCATGCTAACACAGCATTTATCCTCTTTTCTTTAGGGAAATTATCAACAAGTAAGAAATATATCGGTGTGAGGATGATGACTCTCACACCAATGTAAGTTTCAGACAGCCTGGTTCACCTTGTGAATGAAATTCTTCCAAATACCTGCGTTACATTAAACACATCTGTGTTTTCATTGGTTCTTTTCCCAAAGGCTTGCAAAGGAGCTGAAGGAGAGACAATCAGACTTCCCCGATGTTACCTCAGGGGCATATGTAATCGAGGTCATCCCAAAAACACCAGCTGAGACGTAAGTAGTATCTAGGACCTGAAAGGGTTCTTTGGCTGTCCCCATAGGAGAACCCTTTGACGAATGGGTTCTACATGGAACCCAAAAGGGGTTCTACCTGGAACGAAAAGGGTTCTCCTATTGGGACAGCTGAAGAACCCTTTTGGAACCATTTTTTCTAAGAGTGTACTGAGAACAGAACAGTTAAAGTCCTCGACCTTAGATTAGGACAGGAGCATTTAACGACTCATTTGGTAGTTGGCTAAGTCTCCGTCCCTCTCATAAAGGTTGCTAAGAGTTCATTGTCGTCTACTCTTAAAATTAGACTGGCCTCATAGCACAATGAATTAGCATTTCATGACTACATAAACAGCATGACAGACCAGTCTACAGAATGCACTCTGTATATTTTTTGTGGCCACATAAAATCATTTGCGCTGAGGCGGTGGTCTCCCACTCAAGGAAATTAATAGCTTTCTTTTTGTCTGGTGGAGTTTGTGGGACCAAGGTTAGCAAAATGGTCTTAGATTTTTCAGAGACTATGGTCAGATTTATTTTCTCACAGTGTCTAACAAGAATGTTACTGCCTCTGTAAATTCATTTAGCTTTTTTTGGAATGGGGAAAACTCCCTTCTCTCAAATTTAAGAGGCTATATTTATATTCTGTGGATTGAGAGATCTAATGGTACACACTGCTTATAGAGCCTAACGTACTTTATCAGTAAAGCGCATTTCTTTTTTGCTACATTCCCTCTCCTCCACAGAGGTGGCCTGCAGGAGAGTGATGTCATAATCACCATCAACAGCCAGCGAATCACCTCGGCCAGTGACGTCAGCAGCTCCATCAAGAGGGAAGACACGCTGCGGATGGTGGTCCGGCGGGGGAACGAGGACATCATGCTCACCGTCGTCCCAGAGGAGATTGACCCTTGACTTCTCAGCAACCACGAGCTGGTTCTCGGTGTTGAAAATCACGGACCTTAAACCGGGTGTGTCTGGAGCCACACCCTACCTTAGAACCTGTAACTACTAGTGTCTCCCTCCCCTCCACTCCCCTCAAACTACAGAGGTCTGTGAGGCCCACACCTACCCCTCTAGGAGCTCAAATGTGTCCAGGCTAATAAAGACATATTTTAGCACCTATGCTAGTTTTTTTGTATTATTTGTCCTCATGTATGAGTCAAAAAGATACTTCCACACTCATTGACACTGATTATTGCCATCACGTTTGTTTTTATACTCTATTAACATCCTTGCACAGAGAACCCTCCTCAGTCAGAGAGAAGAAGTGAAGGGTGTCCTTAATCTGGTTTGTTGTTGATATTGATGATGTTTTTTAGTTGTATTTCTCTTGGTATGTTTTGACGACAATTTCACAGAGGGAATAAAATGTTTTTAAAAAAAGTGGTGTTCCTTACTGATATGAAAATCCTAACTCTGACTGCATGAATGTTGATGGTTCAACTATACACATCTAGTAAAGGCCAGTGTACACATCCAGCTTGGCTGCTCTATGCACAGACTGGGACTATGACCATGGCATGATTATGGTTTGGATCATAAACGTCCTCTCACTGTCAACTGCGTTTATTTTCAGCAAACTTAACATGTGTAAATATTTGTATGAACATAACAAGATTCAACAACTGAGACATAAACTGAACAAGTCCCATAGACATGTGACTAACAGAAATTGAATAATGTGTCTCTGAACAAAGGGGGGGTCAATTCCAAAAGTAACAGTCAGTATCTGGTGTGGCCACCAGCTGCATTAAGTACTGCAGTGCATCTCCTCCTCATGGACTGCACTAGATTTGCCAGTTCTTGCTGTGAGATGTTACTCCACTCTTCCACCAAGGCACCTGCAAGTTCCCGGACATTTCTGGGGGGAATGGACCTAGCCCCCACCCTCCAATCCAAAAGATCCCAGACGTGCTCAAAGAAAGATGCTCAGGGTCCCTGCTCATCTTCGTGAACGTGCCTTAGGCATGCTGCAAGGAGGCATGAAGACTGCAGATGTGGCCAGGGCAATAAATTGCAATGTCCGTACCTGCACAGGATCGGTACATCCGAACATCACGCCTGCAGTACAGGTACAGAATGGCAACAACAACTGCCCGAGTTACACCAGGAACGCACAATCCCTCCATCAGCGCTCAGACTGTCTGCAATAGGCTGAGAGAGGCTTGACTGGGGGCTTGTAGGCCTGTTGTAAGGCAGGTCCTCACCAGACATCACCGGCAACAACGTCACCTATGGGCACAAACCCATCGTCTCTGACACAGACAGGACTGGCAAAAAAGTGCTCTTCACTGACGAGTCGCGGTCTTGTCTCACCAGGGGTGATGGTCGGATTTGCATTTATCGTCGAAGGAATGAGCGTTACACTGAGGCCTGTACTCTGGAGCGGGATTGATTTGGAGGTGGAGGGTCTGTCATGGTCTGGGGCGGTGTGTCACAGCATATCAGAGCTTGTTGTCATTGCAGGCAATCTCAACGCTGTGCATTACAGGGAAGACATCCTCCTCCCTCATGCGGTACCCTTCCTGCAGGCTCATCCTGACATGACCCTCGAGCATGACACTACCATCAGCCATACTGCTCATTCTGTGCGTGATTTCCTGCAAGGCAGGAATGTTAGTGTTCTGCCATGGACAGCGAAGAGCCTGGATCTCAATCCCATTGAGCACATCTGGGACCTGTTGGATCGGAGGGCTAGGGCCATTCTCCCCAGGAATGTCCAGGAACATGCAGGTGTATATATATATATATTGTGGGAACTCCTTCAAGACTGTTGGAAAAGCATTCCAGGGGAAGCTGGTGGAGAGAATGCCAAGAGTGTGCAAAGCTGTCATCAAGGCAAAGGGTGGCTATTTGAATAATATCAAATATAAAATCTATTTTAATTTGTTTAAAACTTTTTGGGTTACTACATGATTCCATATGCGTTATTTCATAGTTATGATGTCTTCACTATTATTCTGCGATGTTGAAAATAGTAAAAATAAAGAAAAACCCTTGAATGAGTAGGTGTTTATATACACTGCTCAAAAAAATAAAGGGAACACTAAAATAACACATCCTAGATCTGAATGAATGAAATATTCTTATTAAATACTTTTTTCTTTACATAGTTGAATGTGCTGACCACAAAATCACACAAAAATTATCAATGGAAGTCAAATGTATCAACCCATGGAGGTCTGGAAAACCACACTACAGGCTGATCCAACTTTGATGTAATGTCCTTAAAACAAGTCTAAATGAGGCTCAGTAGTGTGTGTGGCCTCCACGTGCCTGTATGACCTCCCTACAACGCCTGGGCATGCTCCTGATGAGGTGGCGGATGGTCTCCTGAGGGATCTCCTCCCAGACCTGGACTAAAGCATCCGCCAGCTCCTGGACAGTCTGTGGTGCAACGTTGGTGGATGGAGCGAGACATGATGTCCCAGATGTGCTCAATTGGATTCAGGTCTGGGGGACGGACGGGCCAGTCCATAGCATCAATGCCTTCCTCTTGCAGGAACTGCTGACACACTCCAGCCACATGAGGTCTAGCATTGTCTTGCATTAGGAGGAACCCAGGGCCAACCGCACCAGCATATGTTCTCACAAGGGGTCTGAGGATCTCATCTCGGTACCTAATGGCAGTCAGGCTACATCTGGCGAGCACATGGAGGGCTGTGCGGCCCCCCAAAGAAATGCCACCCCACACCATGACTGACCCACCGCCAAACCGGTCATGCTGGAGGATGTTGCGGGCAGCAGAACGTTCTCCACGGTGTCTCCAGACTCTGTCACGTCTGTCACATGTGCTCAGTGTGAACCTGCTTTCATCTGTGAAGAGCACAGGGCGCCAGTGGCGAATTTGCCAATCTTGGTGTTCTCTGGCAAATGCCAAACGTCCTGCACGGTGTTGGGCTGTAAGCACAACCCCCACCTGTGGACGTCGGGCCCTCATACCACCCTCATGGAGTCTGTTTCTGACCATTTGTGCAGACACATGCACATTTGTGGCCTGCTGGAGGTCATTTTGCAGGGCTCTGGCAGTGCTCCTCCTGCTTCTCCTTGCACAAATGCGGAGGTAGCGGTCCTGCTGCTGGGATGTTGCCCTCCTACGGCCTCCTCCACGTCTCCTGATGTACTGGCCTGTCTCCTGGTAGCGCCTCCATGCTCTGGACACTACACTGACAGACACAGCAAACCTTCTTGCCACAGCTCGCATTGATGTGCCATCCTGGATGAGCTGCACTACCTGAGCCACTTGTGTGGGTTGTAGACTCCGTCTCATGCTACCACTAGAGTGAAAGCACCGCCAGCATTCAAAGTGACCAAAACATCAGCCAGGAAGCATAGGAACTGAGAAGTGGTCTGTGGTCACCACCTGCAGAACCACTCCTTTATTGGGGGTGTCTTGCTAATTGCCTATAATTTCTACCTGTTGTCTATTCCATTTGCACAACAGCATGCAAAATGTATTGTCAATCAGTGTTGCTTCCTAAGTGGACAGTTTGATTTCACAGAAGTGTGATTGACTTGGAGTTACATTGTGTTGTTTAAGTGTTCCCTTTATTTTTTTGAGCTTGGATCCCTTATTGATGTCACTTGTTAAATCCATTTCAATCAGTGTAAATTAACGGGCGGAGACAGGTTATTGTGTACGTTTGCCATTCAGAGGATGAATGGGCAAGACAAAATATTTAAGTGCCTTTCAACGGGGTTTGGTAGTAGGTGCCAGGCACACTGGTTTGAGTGTGTGAAGAACTGCAACACTGCTGGGTTTTTCACACTCAACAGTTTCCAGTGTGTATTAAGAATGGTCCACCACCCAAAGGACATCCAGCCAATTTGACACAACTGTGGGAAGCATTGGAGTCAATATGGGCCAGCATCCTTGTGGAACGCCTTCAACACCTTGTAGAGTCCATGCCCTGACAATTTGAGGCTGTTCTGGGGACAAAAGGGCGGGTGCAACTCAATATTATGAAGATGTTCCTCATGTTTTGTACACTCAGTGTATATACTGTATATATTTCTGTCTCTGACATTGCTCGTTCGGATATTTCTTCATTTCTACATTTTTCTGGATTATGTGTGTATTGTATTTGTATTGCTAGGTATTACTGCACTGTTGAAGCTAAAATACACAAGCATTTAGCTGCACCTGGGATGACATCTGCAAATCTGTGTACGCGACCGATAACATTTGATTTGATTTGCAGTAAAGGAAAGACACAGACAGAATTAGGTCAACTCTCAAGCCATTGGTCATCTCTTACATTTTATTATGGTCATCCATATATCCTCAGCGAACTGCTTAAGGTGCGACATTAAGTGTCATGTGAATTAGCCACAGTAGGAGGTGATTTATATATAGAGAAGGATCCATTACATTAACTTGTGGAATAGACACCGTCTGGAAGGCAGTTTCAACCAGTCAGCATTCAGGATTAGACCCACCCGTTGCGTAATATGTAATAATTAGACAGTATCCTTTCCGTTACATGTTCTTTGGGCTCGAATCCTAGATAGAAAACACGACCTCACTCTTACCTTTCAAGTGTCCCAAATGGCACCCCATTCCCTATGAAGTGTGCACTGCTTTTGACCAGGGCCCTTAGGGATATGGTCAAAGTAGTGCACGATATAGGGAACAGGGTGCAATTTGGGACATAGGAAACAGGGTGCAATTTGGGACGTACACACCGTGTGACATCAGTTACAGAGGCCTCGTTGATTAAATGTTTGATTAATGTACTGTAAAGGATAGCTCAAGGTTTCTAGAAATAGTGTAAATGTCCCATTAGTCAGACTATGTGATCTGATGTCAATGTAAGTCCCATGTGTTAGTGGGGATGTAGACTACCCCCTGAAAGGCTACAGTTACAGTGTAGATGAACGTTGAGGATGTGATGAGCGTGTTTTAATAATAGAGACTAGTTTACTGGATGACTCATCCATCCAGGTTAATATCAGTGTCGGGCTTGGGGCCAAATGAGAATACTGTTGTGCTAACTAACAATACAATCTATCTGCAATATTGAAACTAACAGTACAATAAATCTGAATTAGGTCGATCTGAGAAGGGTTTCTTACCGACAGGCCGGAGGCCATTCTTTCACTGTTGTATTCAAATCATTAAAATATTGATTGCTCTGGGCTTGTATTCATAAAGCCTCTCAGAGTACTGACCTAGGATCAGGTCCCACCTGTCAATGCCGCAACATGGTCACACATCTAAAAGGCAAAACTGATCCTATAGAGAAACACTCCTACTCAGTGACACACAGGCCCTAATCTGTATGTTACAGAGTATTCATTTCCAAGAGCACACAAGACATAGTAGGCTACAGTACTGAAATGCTGTGTTGATTTTTTCCCACTACTTTACACTTCATAAAGATCCCAATACAATAGGTTTTGATTAGTTCTCTTCATTGCCATGCAGAGTAGCAGCAGCAGCAGTTGGATAGTGTTGATACAGTTGGTACCACTCTACATGCTTTTCTTGGTGAGCGTACTAGGACCTGCCCTTCGCTCACAGGAAGCTTTGCCCTACTTTTGCCTTGCCAGGTCCAGTCAACCAGCACTGACCTACGGCTCTGTAGTTCGAAGCGGTCTGAAGTATACATGTCTAGTCTACAGATCCTGGAGGAAAACACTGGCCCACTCTGTAACCTGGCCCAATGGATGAGTGCAGACTGATCAGGAGTGAGGACAACAGAGACATCATCCAGGGTTGTTAAAGCAGGCAGTGGCAGACGTCACATGGTGTCTCTCCCACTAAATGTTTTACTGTGTCTGTGCCCAGTGGGATTCAACTGTTTCCATCCAGTTTGATGCATGATCATGATTTATACAAAGGATTATTGTTCTCTGACATAGCCATTTATTGATTTAGCTGGTACGGTAATCCACGCCAAACATCCAGCACATCATTCTGGTAAATTCATGTTTCACATAATCCTTAAAATATTTAGTCAGCTGAGCTTTTCCCGGAAAGATCAGCCCGGGGTGTGTTGACCTGTTCAAGGATGCAGCAATGGAGCCCTCTGTAATGTAGTAATGGAGTCCTACCAAAGACACGAAACCAACGGCTCCACCTAGTGCTTCTCCTTTACCAACATAAACATGTCATGTTTTACATTAGAGGAATGAATATGTTTAGCAGGTTTTGGTAGATTTTTTTTTAAACTATTTTTTACCCTTGCACATAAAATAATAAACATATTCTGTAGTTTTGTTACAGTATAAATATATTTATTTTCACTCTTGATCATACAGTGCAGTTATTTAAACCAGTCTGTTAATACACAGAATATGAAAGAGAGTCAAATTTACAACAGGTAGACATTATTTTACAAACATGCACAAGTGGTAAAACTACAGTAAAATAAGCAGCTTGTCTCTGTGGAGTTGGGTGATTGGGTTCAGGTTATTGGGTGTGGGTTATTGGTTGCAGCCAGTGTAGGGGCTGTGCATGGGGCAGGGGATAAGGTAGGGGCTGGAGTCAGTGGGGGCTAGGGCTGGGGATAAGGTAGGGGCTGGAGCCAATGCAATGGGCTAAAGTCAGTGGGGGCTGGGGATAAGGTAGGGGATGTGGCAGGGGCTGTGGCTTGGGTAGAGGCCGGAGTTGGGATAGAGTTAGTGCAGGGCCTGAGGCTGGTCAGGCGTGGGTGCTGTGGTCTTGAGGTGGTTAAGGGGAAGGGCCAGGGTCTGCAGTAAGGCCGTTTCCAGGCGCAGCTGCATGGCATCCAGTCGCTGGTCCATGTGTTCCATCAGCCTCCTTTCCATCTCGCCCAGACATCTCTCCAGGACCTGCTCCAGCCCTCTGCAGCATGCATGCTCCTGCCTGCAAGACGATCCATCACAGAATAGGTTTTCAGAATAATTAAAGTACCTCCCTTTGGTGCTGTCGCCCTCCCATGTTAACATTGCCCTTGAACATATCCTCGCTATCCTCACAAGTTTCACTGGACCGGGAGTTTTCCCTGACAACAAGACCTTTACGGTCATACAGACACAAACATTTCCTGGAACATAAACAGACACACCACAATGCCGCCAGAACCATTACCAAACCCAGACAGACATGGTCAGCACTAACATACCCCATCCACTTGACTCCTAACCACAACATCTGGACGCCATTCTACTCCAACCACACCATGTAAACGTTCAGAGGGAGATTTACATTGTAGTTAGACCCACCACCAGTCATCATACTCACCGCGGGCCGTTGGATGTCTTTGAGGCATCCTCGATGCGGAGCTGCGTCACCTGCCCACACACACTCTGCAGCATAGGGAGCAAGTCTGGGCTGATGCATGGCCTCCGTCCTCCTGGCTGGCCGTTAAGAAAGGGTGACATCATGTCTGCCAGGCCGGTGTGAGTATCGCAGGCTGCACGAGACTGGGGCCATGGATCTGAGGAGGCAGAGTCAGACATCTCGTCTGGCTGGAGGCTAGTGTTGACTGAGGGGTGTTGAATGTCCGCTGGAGCTGAAGAGGGTCCGTTAGTTACTCTAGCAAGAGCAGAGAGAGCCCCGCTGCTCACGAGGAGGGGCAGAAACCCACTCAGTGAGTCAGCTTTGTTCTGGAAAAAAAATACCAAAGAGCTCGATTTACCATACAATACAGCGATTGTCTTCGGTGTTCTCTGTTCACTAGTCTTGAGCTTCTCGCTATCTGACAGCCATCTTGGTGGGTAGAAGAATGAACAATACAATACAATATGAGCCAGTGTCTCCTGTGTCATTTCGGACTGCGTCATTTTCCACTGAGGCGTCTATTGACTGGTATTGGTGACTGTGGTGCATTGACGTCAGCGGAGAACCCACCTTCTGCTGAAACTGGACCATGTTCATGAGGCTCTGGGCCCCCGGTGAGAGGCTGGCGCCCATCTCCTCCACCATGGACTGCACACGGAGCATGTCGATGCTGGGCCCCAGGCTCAGAGAGCAGTCCACAGGTGTCAGTGTCTGTAGGCCCATCACGACCCGAGCCACAGCCACGCTCCCTCGCCCACCAAGAGACAGCAGCTGAGAAAACACAGAAGTTAGCCCAAGAAAGGGCACCACCCATAATAACCCTAACTAGACAGGTAAAGGGGATGAGTCAATGGATTTCATGTTCCCAGAGCCATTGCTATGTGCTAGTAGAGAATAAACAGGAACGGGACTGAAGTAGTAACAGAAACTACTGTTGATTTGAAAGCTGTGGTTGACATGCATACCTTCACCTCACATGATGCGGCGGGGGACTCCAATATTAAGTGTTTCCTGTAGAAGGGTCCTCTCTCTGCACTGAAAAGCAAAAATATATATATTTTTAATAAGGACGTACCACATTACACCCAAGTATCATACTGTTTCCATTTTTCGCTTTAAAATGTATGACAAACAAAAAAACATTAATTTCTAAGTTAAACCATACAACTCCATGCACAAGGAATGCTTTTAATAATTTACTCAGAAATGTTTATACAAAAACAACATTTACTGGACAAACTGTGCAGATGCAAAGTTTGGTAACAGAATTTCTGTAAAATCTGTCCGTTTTTTTATGTGACCACACTTCCCAAAAGCGTAAATATCTGCTCTGGATTAAGTTTTAAAAAATGTCTGCACAAAGAATGGTGTGTCAGCTATGACATGACAGCTTAACTTAACATTTAAAAAAAAAAAAAGTGGGTTATTGAACTACAGTATTGCAGTAATAGAACTTCATCATGGGTCCCTGATTTGTACTACACAGAAGTGCATAATTATGGATATGAATGTCAGTCTCTTCATGGTGATGTATCATGTATAGGTACACAAAAAAGGTAGAAATAAGTAATACTCTCCTTTTCGTATTTGGTATTATTCTACACACGGGCTATTATTTACATATTCCCTACATATATACATACTGCCATTCAAAAGTTTGAGGCCACTTAGAAATGTCCTTGTTTTTGAAAGGCAACATTTTTTGTCCTTTAAAATATCAAATTGATCAGAAATACAGTGTAGACATTGTTAATGTTGTGAATGACTATTGGAGCTGCAAACGACTGATTTATAATGGAATATCTACATAGGCCCATTATCAGCAACTGTCACCCCTGTGTTCCAATGGCACATTGTGTTAGCTAATCTAAGTTTATAGTTTTAAAAGGCAAATTTATCATTACAGAACCCTTTTGCAATTATGTTAGCACAGCTGAAAACTGTTGTTCTGATTAAAGAAGCAATAAAACTGGCCTTCTTTAGACTAGTTGAGTTTCTGGAGCATCAGCATTTGTGGGTTTGTTTACAGGCTCAAAATGGACAGAAACAAATAACTTTCTTCTGAAACTCATCAATATATTCTTGTTTTGAGAAATTATGGCTATTCCATGTGAGAAATTGCCAAGAAACTGAAGATCTCGTACAACTACTCCCTTCACAGAACAGAACAAACTGGCCCTAACCAGAATAGAAAGAGGTGCACAACTGAGCAAGAGGACAAGTACATTAGAGTGTCTAGTTTGAGAAACAGACGCCTCACAAGTCCTCAACTGACAGCTTCATTAAATAGTACGCGCAAAACACCAGTCTCAACGTCAACCGTGAAGAGAAGACTCCGGGATGCTGGCCTTCTAGGCAGAGTTCCTCTGTCCAGTGTCTGTGTTCTTTTGCCCATCAATATTTTTATTGACCCGTCTGAGATACGTCTTTTTCTTTGCAACTCTGCCTAGAAGGTCAGCATCCCGGAGTCGCCTCTTCACAATTAGCCTTTTAAAATGATAAACTTGGATTAGCTAACACAACAAGCCATTGGAACACAGGAGTGACGGTTGCTGATAATGGGCCTATGTAGATATTCCATTATAAATCAGTCGTTTGCAGCTACAATAGTCATTCACAACATTAACAATGTCTACACTGTATTTCTGATCAATTTGATATTTTAAAGGACAAAAAATGTTGCCTTTCAAAAACAAGGACATTTCTATGTGACACCAAACTTTTTATATATATATAATACACACACCTGTCAGGCTGTGTGTTGGGGTCTCTTTCCCCGCGACTGGTGCCACAGTAGTCCCCAGCCTGGGAGTAGACCTCAATTGTGCGGGCCTCGCTGGTCACCAGCAGGCTGGTGATGAGGGCAGGGCAGTGGGGTGCACAGCACAGGGTGATGACACACGGAGACCCCTGCTCAACCTGCTCCAGGAGCACTGGAACACACCTGAGGACAAACAAGAGAGTGATCAAAATGTCAAAGGGTAGCAGTATTTTTATTAAGAAAATCAAGGATTTTAATATCGGTGCTGTAACTATTCTAGAGAGTGGAAGTTAGTCTAGATTGCTAACTATGACCGTCTGGGGCTTCCTGGAACGTTTCAATGAGTTAAGGCATGCATAAACCGTTTATGTGTGGTCATTTAAAGGTTGACGAGGTCACTGCGGTATGGGAATGTGTGTCAGTGGAGAAGATGATAAACAAGGTGTCTTACCCGTTTGGTGTGTCTCTGTCGATCTGACTGATGTCAGTGTTGATACTTGACTGTACTGGGAGAAGGATGTCAGAGAGTTGGCGCTCCTGTGATTTGCAAGCCCATGACGTGTGCCCGTTGACAGGTTCATCTTTGCTTGTACTCACGTCAATACTGGCCATGATGATGACCGCTTTCCCTAAACGTAATGCCTATCTAGCCAAATGGACTAGTAAAATACAAAACAGATTCCTCTTCTACAGCACAGTGACGTTATGAACAAATGCTGGGCAGAAACGGTTATTTCAGTCACACTGTTGGTTTGTCTATGCCAGTCGGTAACCGTGCAAAAATATATCAAACAATCCTATCGACTCTCAAGGAAATGTTAGCTAACGTTAGCATGTTAGCTAGCATACAGGCGGCCCGTCCATTCCTGGGTCAATGGATGGAAACGTCAGTTAAAACGCTACAATTCATACCTTACATCAACTAATAGTTTTAGAAAGCATATCTGGCGACCAGACGACTAACTAGCTGGCAACTTCGATGAAAGCACGGCTCGTTTATGATGTTACACCACCAATGAAGCACTTCCGCGTTACGCTTTTTTTCCCTTCTGTGGATCGGTTTCTACTAAATAGCACAGCCACAAACTGAAAATTAGCCTCAGGCCGATCGATCAAAAATCATAAAAACAAATTAATTTTTGGTCTTAATTTAAGATTAGGGCTAGACATAATGTTAGCATTGTGGTTAAGTTTAGGCTTAAAATCAGATTTTAATAAGAGAAATTGTAGAAATAGGTCATACGACTTTGTGGCTGTGTTGACTAGCGACGACCCTGTGGATCTTCTACTTCTGTAGAACGCTTTTCTTTCTTCCTTCAAAATAAGAGTCCTAACCAGTAGATAAATGAATAATGATATTAGTAACCATCCAATTACATATATTATCATGCAATTATTAGCTAACTATTAATTAATGGTGACATTTCGTGGATGAAAAACAATATAAATTCTATTAAAAACAACATAAAAAAATATATGTACATTTTTTTTTAAACAACGTTTAAAAACAAAGGAAAACAACTAGCCTTAAAAATGTTATTTCTTTTCCCTCTTTTGTTTTTTTTTAACATGCTGTTTTATTGAAAGACTGACTGGAGTAGTTTTGAGTGAATTTACCATAGATATTAAAACCAGGGCACAGATTTACACAGCACAACTGTATTTCACTCACTGTTTAAATCCAACCGCCAGGTGGCGACATTCACCATCCTGTATAATGGCAATAAAGAGAAAATGGAAACCGGTACATAAACCTACCAGTTAACCGCAGCCCAGTTCAAAATACCGAGGATTTTGAGAAAACAGCGGTGGCATTCGACGTGGGGATTTTAACCCTCTTCCGAAAGCAGTGCTGAGCGGAATAAGGTACCGAAATATGTAATTGATTCTCTAAATTACTGCATGATATTGCTCACTGAAGTATTAGAGGAACGTTAGTCACTATGACCATTCGTTTTGGTCTGCTGCGTCCCTCTCTGAAATAACACCTTGATGTTACCGCTATTTTACATTGTAAAATTGCCAGTCACATCGTTGTTGTAAATTGAACAATAGATTTGAGTTATTTTTATTTTATCGCAGCTGATATTTGGCCTGCTGTACAGTAGGAACAAAATGTGTTAAGGTATAAAACAGAAAGTTTTGTGTCGCAGCTGCAGTAAAATTTAGCTATGCGCGGAGTTTTTTATTTTTATTTTTTTTCTAAATCTCCTTAGTGTTTATTTGCTTGCTACGTGTGACAACAACATGTTGCTGGAAACAATTGGTTGATACATTGTTGCACACATGTCGCACATCCTCCGCTGACAAAGATTTCTTCACATGTTGCAACGCTGAGTGTCGGCATTTCAAGAGTAGATCATTGCCTAATTTGAACGTTCAGAAACATATCTGCAAGCCCATAAAAAATGTGTTAAAACATACATTTGCAGTCAACTCTAGTTTTTGGCAGTATGGTTTACTCCAAGGCTAGGGAATCTATTTTGATGGTGCTCCCAAAAATCCCTGCGATGGGGGGAGGGGCATGTACGTGGCAGTCTTTTCTCCCTGAATTATACTCCCTGGTTTGAACCTCTCCACAATTGTAGGGTCCTTGCTGTCTGGGAGCCTTGGGACGTCCATACTCTCCATTGAATTTTAAATGTATTATATAACAATTACACTTTATTTTAGTGAACAGTAATAACAGACACAGATGCATCACCTCTGCATGTCCTCGCCAGTTTTCTTAATCTAATAGCTCTTTGTAGTCTTGTTGGGTCACATCTCATACATTCCTGACCTTTTGATGAAATACCTACTTTCCAATTACCTAGATAGGGTTGGGTGATAGGTCATCTGCCCTGGGCCTCTGTTCACCTGTTGCACATCTGTTTCAAGGGTACCTACCTATCCAAAATCAAATCCAGACCATCATAAAAGGAAATTAAGCTCATTGGCCTATTTATTTACAGCACCTACTGCCAGCCGTTTGTGTGAACTTGTGTACTCTCCCGGGTATTTGATTGCCCGTCGTAAATACTTGAGCGACCCAAAAGGGAAATCAAGCCTTTCCCTTCCACCTCGGCCTCCGCCCCCTCTGCTCCTTGCTCTCCTTGGGATGCAGCTGCTGCTCTCACTGTCCGGCTTGTACTCTGTCATCCTAAAGCCTCAAATGCCCTCTGGTCAAACGGAGTACTTACCTGTTAGCTAGATATGTAGTTAAAACATGTTTTTTATAGACAAAGGAATTTAAAATCCCTGCTTTGAGTCTATTAAGTTTATTTATTTTATTTTAGCAGCAGCATGGCTGACACAGTAGTAGTTGTGTAAAGAACGAAGGCCTTGTGAGCGCAGTGAAAAGGGTCATGCAGGGTGCGTGAGCTGGCAGTGGCTGTATATTCACTTGGTGGGTTCTGAAGGCAAGTCTGGCAAAGCCGTATCCCCAGCGTGGGCAACACATTTTTACAAGCTTCTGCTCAGCCACTTAGCATGCCGAGACTCGCAAAAGTATTTTAATTGGTGCTGTTAGTTTCATACAAATATGTCTTTCTGAAGATTCCTGTCATGAGATCATCAGTGGATAGTGTGTCCAAGTGCCCTTACATCTCACAGGTATTAATATGATATGTAACGGGCTAACAACTCATCTACCTCGTTTTACAGACCCCTGTGCGGCAGTGTAAAGATGGAGTTGAGGGGAGTCTGTTGTGTGTTGTTGACCTGTCTATTCTACACATCCTCTGCTGACAAAGATTTCTTCACTTCCATCGGTAGGTTAAATGTCCTCTCCTTTCATGAACATCTCTCTGTTGAGCCCTTTATTCAGTAGTTTCATCGCTTCCAGCCTGTCTCGGTCACAAACATTGGCTTGAACGGCATTGCTCCCAATGAAAATCGTTGTTTATCACCGACATAAACATTACTAACATGTCTAAAATGTTCAACGCATAGAAGAACTAGTGCAACTTTTGACCCCTGTGTTTTACTGTGTTTCACTAGGTCAGATGACCGATCTGCTGTACACAGAGAAGGACCTGGTCACCTCTCTGAAGGATTACATCAGAGCTGAGGAGGACAAACTAGAGCAGGTCAAAAAGTGAGAGGAGAGCCCCGGTGCATAGGCAGTCTCTTTTATATCTCTCCATCTTTCTCCCACAGTCACAGGCTCTGGCAGATTATAAAGTGAGAGGAGAGCCCCGGTGCATAGGCAGTCTCTTTTATATCTCTCCATCTTTCTCCCACAGTCACAGGCTCTGGCAGGTTATAAAGTGAGAGGAGAGCCCCGGTGCATAGGCAGTCTCTTTTATATCTCTCCATCTTTCTCCCACAGTCACAGGCTCTGGCAGGTTATAAAGTGAGAGGAGAGCCCCGGTGCATAGGCAGTCTCTTTTATATCTCTCCATCTTTCTCCCACAGTCACAGGCTCTGGCAGGTTATAAAGTGAGAGCCCCAATACCCAGATAGCTACTCTCTCTTTCTTGGTCACGTTGCTCTCTCCCACAAGGCACCATGCTATAAAGGCTGTCACAGCGAGGAATGTACATCACAGGAGGTTGGTGGCAACTTAATTGGGGAGGATGGGCTCGTGGTAATGGCTGGAGCGGAATCAGTGGAATGGTATCAAATACATCAAACACATGGCGTTCCATTTGCTCCATCCCGGCCATTACCCTGAGCTGTCCTCCCCTCACCAGCCTCCTGTGGTGTACATATCCTGCTTCACGACACTACCTGTATCTGTAACATGTCTTTAGAGGGTGTCATATTGCCATGTCTCTAGCTTACAATGGGCCTGGCTAACCAGAGACCTAGTTTCTCTGGCTATGAAGATGGCACAATAAACCAACAGGGTGTGTCAAGTGCAGGACCTGATATAACAGTTTTTTTTTTTGCCTTCCGGGGGGGGGGTGGGGTGGTGGGGTGGTGTGTGCTTCTGAGCCACTTGTTTTTTTCTTTCTTTGTTTATTAGTCACATGATTCACAGGGTACAGTGACATTCTTAAGTTCCAACAGTGCAGGTCAAGAGGAGTAGCCTATATTGAATGCCTTTTCCCTCCATGGTGTGTCCAGGTGGGCTGAGAAGCTGGATGTGTTGTCGGCCACAGCCACTCAGGACCCAGAAGGCTTCCTGGGCCACCCGGTCAACGCCTTCAAGCTGATGAAGAGGCTCAACACAGAGTGGGGAGAGCTGGAGAGCCTGGTTCTCAAGGACATGTCTGATGGTCAGGGCTACTCACACGCCTCTATTCTAATGACTATAAATGCTATGTTACCACATACAGATTCAATTATTGCTAAGTGCTAATTTGACAACTTAATAAAATAAAATAAAAACAATATAATCAGTCATGTTGCATTTTAAGCAATCACTGAAGTGATGTAACAGGGTCTGTTTTCTACAGAGATGAATGAAATAACAGAGGCTCACATAGATGACGGCCTCCAATCACTTACCACATTCCTCGTTTTGCGAAGAGTAGATTGTGCTGATTTATTGGCACATATAACCATGTAGTGCGCCGTAGTTTTACAAACTCAGTGGCTAGTGCTAAAACAATGACGTCATACCATTTGTTCTCCTAGCATCTATACCACCCTGTGTGAAGATAGTAGAATTGAGGTTCCTAACCATCTTTCCTTCCCATACTCCAGGGTTCATCTCTAACCTGACCATCCAGAGACAGTACTTCCCCAATGATGACGACCAGACGGGGGCAGCCAAGGCCCTGATGAGGCTTCAGGACACCTACCGGCTGGACACGCACACCATATCCTCAGGAGAGCTTCCTGGTGAGTGGGGCTGGGACGTAGAGGCTAGGGGCTTAGGGCATCTACTGGCTAGACACGCTCACCATCTCCACGGGGGAACTGCCTAGTGAGGGCCAGGCAGGGAGAGGCTGACTAGGGGCTTAGGGCATGCGGTGGGAGCTTCATACCAGGACTGGATTAGCAGTGGACGTGTTGCCGGCAGAGGTTCTGTTAGAGCTTCAGTGATGGCTGCTCCTACTGTTGCAGGGGGAAATCGTGCACGGTGCTCACCACATGCAGTGCAGCACCCCATTTAGTCCACATGGATGCTTGAAATGCCATATAAGTGAACTGCATGCAAATGCTGCTGAGATGGAGATGTGTGTGTCACTCTGCACATGTTAACATCTACACACAGGAACCAATAAGGATGTCGCTATGAGCCCTATGACAGTGGAGGACTGCTTTGAGCTGGGGAAGATAGCCTACTCTGATGCCGACTACTACCACACAGAGCTGTGGATGGAGCAGGCCCTGAAACAGCTGGACGGGGGAGAGGAGTCCACCGTGGACATGGTGACCATCCTGGACTACCTCAGCTACTCCATCTACCAGCAGGGGGAGCTAGAGAGAGCCTTGGACTACACCAAGAGACTACTCAAATTGGGTGAGTGGAGACTGCTGTAGTACTTGTACATTATGTAAGGCCAAGGGCCTGTCTGAATACTTTTGAAATTGATACTTTGTCTGAATCTATAACTGAAAGCGGGGTTACCTCCCTTTGGCTTTCACCAGTCCCACCTAGTCAGATTACTGAAATACATGTTTAAGTACTGTCACCCAAGTATGTGTATGATATTTGTTTTTCATGTCTTGATTGTACTGCGCAGGTCAATACTGAGTAGACTCATCTTCTGTCCTAACCGAGTCTGTTGTGTTTCTCAGACTCTGCCCACCAGCGAGCCAACGGCAACCTGAAGTACTTTGAGTACCAGCTGGCCAAGCAGAACAAGGTGGAGGCGGAGGAGGGCCAGAAGGAGAAGGAGAAGAGAGAGAGGGAGAAGAGAGAGGCATCTGACAAGAAGGGCAGACCTGCAGACTACCTGCCTGAGAGGAGGAAATATGAACAGCTGTGTCGCGGCGAAGGCATCAAGATGGTGAGAGCCACTAACTGTACCACAGGAGGTTGGCGGAACCTTAATTGGGGAGGACCGTCGCATGGTAATGGCTGGAACGGGATTAGTGGAATGGTATCAAATACATCAAACGCTTGGTTTCCATGTGTTTGATGCCATTCCGTTTGCTTTGTTCCAGCCATTATTATGAGCCGTCTTCTGCTCAGCAGCCTCCACTGAACTGTACTAACCAGTGGCTGGTGGCACTTTAAATCGGAGGACAGACTCGTAGTAATGGCTGGAATGGAATACATTGAAAGGTATCAAACGCATAGTTTCCATTTGTTTGATTCCATTCAATCCTTTCCAGCCATTACTATGAACTGTCCACCCCTCACCAGCCTTCACTGGCTAACACACACTCTGCATGCACTGCTTCTAATGGCTATGTATTTTAAGTCCTAGTCCTCTTGAAATACTTTATTTGAATACATTTATGCACTGTAAATTGACTTCCACTAAGCCCAAAAAGATGTTATTTTAGAGTGTGTGGGGGGAGTTCGGGTGGCCCTCTGTGATCATGTATGATCTGTATCCCTCTCTTCCATCTTTCAGACCCCTCGTCGCCAGAGTCGTATGTTCTGTCGTTACTCTGACAACAACCACCACCCCCTGTACGTGCTGGGTCCCGTCAAGCAGGAGGACGAGTGGGACCGCCCACGCATCATCCGTTACCACGACATCCTCTCCAATAGTGAGATCGAGAAGGTTAAAGAGCTGGCCAAACCCAGGGTGAGTTCAAAGTTCAACCTCCGGGGGAAGACGGGGTCTGGCGTGTGGTTTTCCAGAATTATAATTAATTATAATAAGGATCATTTTGGGGGGAAATGATGCAACCCTAGGTGTGGTAGACATTAGAATGTGTCTAAGATGCATGCTGCCATAAGAAGACTGGGGATGCCCACCCTGCACGAGGACCTGACTGTGTTCCCGTGTGTGTGTTTGTTTGTTACAAACTAGCTGGATAAGAGCAACATCCCATTTGTTTGGCACATACAGTAGTATTTGATAGCTCCGTTAGATCTAGAGGTGAGTTTTGACTCGGCAATGAACATCACCTCTAATGGTCATAACTGAATCGAGTGGTCATAACTGAATCGAGTGGTCATAACTGAATCGAGTGGTCATAACTGAATCGAGTGGTCATAACTGAATTATAGCTTCATATCAACACATAATTCAGACTTTTGCATAAATCGTGTATTAATGTAAATGATAGAGATCCATAACTCAAGCTAGAGTTCAGCTCTTGGAGAGGGGTCCAGCAGGGACACACAGCACAGACTTAATGTAGCCTCGTAGTGTATGTGGGTCCAGCAGCCAGTCAGTGTGTAACAGGGATTGTCCCTGTAACCCATGTCCTCTCTGCCGGTTGGCTGTTGGCTCCACAGCTGCGCCGGGCCACCATCTCCAACCCCATTACTGGTGTGCTGGAGACCGCCCACTATCGCATCAGCAAGAGGTAAGTCCAGCAGGCAGGGATGGGCACAGCGCTGTACCCCATACCCCTCCGCACCCTGCATCCTCTCCTTCTGCTTGGGCAGGAACCGTGGCAAGAGCACAACAGCTAATCGGGAACTCTGCGATTTAAGCGTAGAGGAATTATAACGGATTGTAAATGGACCGTTTGTATGTTTGGGGAAATATTGCTGGAACAAGTAACATTCTTGTGAGATGGTAGACACTTTGGGTATATTGGAAGCTAGGTTGATTTTGAAGGTATAATTCAGTCCCTCTGGGCCCGTGCTCTTGCCAAGATGTCCCGCTACTGCTTTGATCATAACAAGAGGGAGGAACAGGAGTCCAGTACCTGCTTGTTATGACTCCCTTAACAGTAGTCGGGGTGCGACCAGGCCAGTTTAATATCTTCTACCTTTGGTAATGTCTCATTTAAGTTTTGGCTGTGACCATTACAAGTTGCAAGTCGTGTACTGCAATGGTTTTTAGACCTGATGGTCCGCATGCCCTGGCCTAGCGTCAGTCTGTCTCTCATACAGTTGCTTGATCATTCAGTGATGTCTCTATCTCTCTGTCTCTGTCCTCTTCACTGTGATCTGTGACTGTAATGTGAACCGTCTGGGATACTAGCTAAAGCGTGCCACCGTGCATGACCCCCAAACTGGGAAACTCACTACAGCCCATTAGTCTCCAAGAGGTAAGGGGTCAAAGGTGACAGAGAGGGGCCTGCATGAGGCCCTGTCTGCCCTGCTCATCCCTACCTCTCACCCCCTTTTGTGGAACTTTACTTACGGACACACCTACCTCTCCACCTCTCTCCTCCTACTGCAATGACATCACTTCCTCTCCTCTCCAACCCATCAGATGATTGACATTATCGACATGACAACCCAATCCATGCAGTGGCAAGCACAGTTTTTCCTGCTCTTTTTCTTGAAAACAGGAGTTTTTCTGTTATCTTGGTGCAGGCTCTGGTGTATCTTACAGAATGACGTTTCAGTGTATGGGTGGAATCTCCTCTTGTAGAAAGGGGTCTGCCTGCCTATTTGTTCCCTTCAAGCCTGTTTAATGTGGCGTGGCTATAGAGCGTCCCCTTGTGGAAATAGATTAACTGCAGTTGATGAGCAAACGGAAACATGGTGATCTTCCTCTGTTCCTCTGACCCCAGATTTCAGCTTCATTACACCAATTAACCTAAATTAGCCACATTTATTCAACATTTAGCTCATAAAACCTGCTCAATGTGTTTATGAATTGTCTTGGGGGCATTTATTTATCAGGGTTCTCGGTTAGGCTCTAGATTTTTCTTCTTGTTAGATGAATGGTTTAATGAAGCACTCCGATACAGAACATGTTTTTGTAACCATATATAGCAGCTGATGGAGTATTTATATCTAAGGATGTGAGCCAGCATTCTGTCCGGACTCTAATGACAGCACTTCCAACCCTGTCTTCCAGTGAAGATACTCGCACATATATACTTCAGAATGAATCGATTGAGGCCATTTTTAAGTCATTTCCTATTCATCTTTATAACATGCACAGGCTACGCTAATTGAACAAAGGACACACACATTCATGTTAAATGAGGGCGTGTAAACAGCGCCTGAGACGTGGGCCTGTCTGACTCGACTTGTTTTGAAGTGAGGCTTGGCCCCTACCCAATGAAAGGATGGGATCTTGGTCTCCCCAGTCAACTCTGCTCCCTGCTGGACTCTTACCAGCATCTTCTGTTACTCCCATAGCTTTTTAATCTATATTTATACATTTCAAACGGCAAGGTCTGTAACAGAGGGACAGAAGGGGCCTGGGGTCTGTTTGTTTAAATTAATAACCCTAACTCCGAAATGGTCACTCTTCCTCATAAATGCCCCAACTTCCTTGGTGAGAAACAGTTTGTTTTTAATATTTTTGCTCTGAGACTGGATAAATATGGAGTTCCCTTTCACCTGTTTCAACCAGCCTGTTTCCTTCTACAGATGTAGAATCTTAATTTGAGCCAGTTTGCTACAGCAAGAAAACAATTCTGCAGCAACAGGAAATGTGAATTATTATGTGGATCATAATTGTAGGGGTCGATAATTGTAGGGGTCAAGTCTTCCGACGTATTTTTAAACCTCAAATGCACTACAAGTTTTACATTTCCTACATTGCAGGAAATTTCTCCTGCAACAGGGTGATCAAATTAAGATCCTACATCTGTATACCCCTTCTAACCTACAGTACTACCACATGCTGTCCATGCTGCTATCTTAACTGTTAACTGTGGACACACTAATCTAGAATAACATTATTCAGCTGCCTGGCTGCAATTTTGATGCTAAATAAAGATGTATTTTACGACTCAAACTCTCCGTTTCTCATCACAGTGCATGGCTAACCGCCTACGAAGATCCAGTAGTGGACAAGATAAACCAGCGCATTGAGGACATCACCGGCTTGAATGTCAAGACTGCAGAGGAGCTACAGGTAACACAACCGAACATCAGTGTGGCTGAGGGACTTTAGTAGGACTGGAGCACTGGCAGGAGGGGATACCCTGGCAGTACATCTAGTTTAGCAACTAATGATGTGTATATACACTGGCGGGTAGGAGGAGCGTAGGGCCAGTAACCGAAAGGTTGCTGGATCGAATCCCCAAGCTGACGAGGTACAAATCTGTCGTCCTACCCTTGAGCAAGGCAGTTAACCCACTGTTCACCGGGCGCTGAAAACGTGGATGTCGGTTTAAGGCAGCCCCCTGCACCTCTCTGATTCAGAGGGGTTAGGTTAAATATGGAAGACACATTTCAGTTGAATGCATTCAATTGTACAACTGACTAGGTATCCCCCTTTCCCTTTATACAGTATGCCTATTATAGCAACTATAAAAACTCAGTGCAAAGTTCACCAATTTTACTGCTGTTTTCTACTTAGGAAGAGCCTACCAAAGGACTAGATGAGTGTCTCTAATGACAACACAGCATCTGTCACTGAGTTTGTCCTCTGTTCATCTGTCCTCAGGTGGCAAATTACGGCGTGGGCGGGCAATACGAGCCCCACTTTGACTTTGGACGGGTAAACAAGGCTTCTCTTTCTATTCTGGTCAGGGAACTATGACCTTTATGCTGTATGACTGAGAGCCAGTGGGTGACTGTTGTTGGCTGGCACACGTGCATTAACTGTTGCTAGTGGGTTCATATGTGGATGGGAGTTTTTCCTTGACTTCACTGTTAGTGTTATTGAACCTTTGTGTTTGTTCCATGTCTTTGTAGAAAGATGAACCGGATGCATTTAAGGAGCTGGGCACCGGGAACCGCATCGCCACCTGGCTCATTTACGTTAGTATTAAGCAATTCACTATTTCAGCTCTACTTCATAGATTTGGATACAATTTTGGGTCTTCTGTTTTACCCATGTGTGAATCTAATTTCAAAGATTTCATTTAAAAATAAATGGGTTTCAATTAGTTGTTTTTTTTAAAGCTCTCGTATTAAAGTGGTGTGATGCGATGGCTTGACGAGGCTCTCTGTTGCAGATGAGTGACGTACCTTCAGGAGGAGCCACTGTCTTTACTGATGTGGGAGCTGCAGTGTGGCCCAAAAAGGTGAAACACACAGCTGTGGTGTTCACTTTTAAGTGCGTGATGGGGTTTATTTATTTGACATGTTGATGCTAAATAAAGAGCTTTGTGTATGTGTAAACTGTTCTTTTCAGGGAAGTGCAGTGTTCTGGTATAACCTGTTTGCCAGTGGAGAGGGTGACTACAGCACACGGCACGCAGCCTGCCCTGTCCTAGTGGGCAACAAGTGGGGTGAGCTGACCTGTCTCTCATTACATCCTATTTCCTACACCCTGAGAACTTCAGGTCTGCCCCGAGGGCAGTGATACGGTTGTGTCAGGTCCGCTAACGGTTTGCTGCAGCAGTTAAGTGGGTCCTTGTTTGTCATGTCCTCCTGACTTGGTTTCCTCTTCCTTCTCCAGTGTCTAACAAGTGGATGCACGAGCGAGGCCAGGAGTTCAGGAGACGTTGCACTCTGAACGAATCAGAATGATCCAACGGAATACACTTTTCTCCTCTCATCCCTCTTCCTGGACCCTCCTGACTCTCGGCTCTGTGGGCTGTGAAGTGCCCTCTGACCTCTCGTCCTCCTCTCCAAAACTCAGTGTTCACTGAGGCTCTGGCTGCTCATGTGATGTCACATGTATTTGTAGTTGAAGTGTGTGTGTGAGTGGTTCACCAGTGGGTCCGAAGCGCTTCGCTCCCAGTCTGTGCCTTCCGTCATGGGTTTTGCACACTCCGACTGCACAGCTGTCTTAACCTGAGGAACTTTTTTTATTTCATTCTCACCCTTAACAGGGACTTTGATACAAGATATTAAGTTAATTAGAGCAAGCAACACAGCTGCTTATCCCGTTCAACTTCCTACACATTACATGTTTTGGTGTGCCCTACTCTTTTCCTCTACCTGAAACACTCCTTTTAACCACCACTCCAGTCCCTTCCTCCACTCCTTTTAACCACCACTCCAGTCCCTTCCTCCACTCCTTTTAACCACCACTCCAATCCCTTCCTCCACTCCTTTTAACCATCACGCCAATCCCTTCCTCCACTCCTTTTAACCATCACGCCAATCCCTTCCTCCACTCCTTTTAACCATCACGCCAATCCCTTCCTCCACTCATTTTAACCATCATGCCAATCCCTTCCTCCACTCCTTTTAACCATCACGCCAATCCCTTCCTCCACTCCTTTTAACCATCACGCCAATCCCTTCCTCCACTCCTTTTAACCATCACGCCAATCCCTTCCTCCACTCCTTTTAACCATCATGCCAATCCCTTCCTCCACTCCTTTTACCCACCACTCCAATCCCTTCCTCCACTCCTTTTAACCACCACTCCAATCCCTTCCTCCACTCCTTTTAACCACCACTCCAATCCCTTCCTCCACTCCTTTTAACCACCACTCCAATCCCTTCCTCCACTCCTTTTAACCATCACTCCAATCCCTTCCTCCACTCCTTTTAACCATCACGCCAATCCCTTCCTCCACTCCTTTTAACCATCACGCCAATCCCTTCCTCCACTCCTTTTAACCATCACGCCAATCCCTTCCTCCACTCCTTTTAACCATCACGCCAATCCCTTCCTCCACTCCTTTTAACCATCACGCCAATCCCTTCCTCCACTCCTTTTAACCATCACGCCAATCCCTTCCTCCACTCCTTTTAACCATCACGCCAATCCCTTCCTCCACTCCTTTTAAACATCACTCCAATACCCACCCCCCACTGCTTCCCAGCACACATTTGACCGAGACCAGTTATAAATGCACTGTCACTGTCCCCCTCTCCCTCCTCAACAGGTCATAATCAGATGACCCCACATCATATCAGACCTTCAACTTCAATGGGGGGACATCCCAATGATCCTGTAATCAGGGGTTGATGTTGACCAGAGCCACAAAATGGATGTTCTAACGGGTGTCGGGTTGGACTGGGGCTAGATAGAGGGCTCGTGGGAAGGATGGAGGTTTAGTTGGTTGCACTATGACAATCAGGGTTAGTTATTAGGACGATACTATGTGCAGGCCAGGGTTCTAAATTATGACCGTTGTAGTTGTTTATGCGCCTTAAAATGTGGCAGTACTACCTGAGGTATTCGATAGGAAAGCATCAATGTGAGGGCAAAGACTTGTTCAATGTTACCATCAAAAGTACAGTATGCACCGGGTCTGGGCTATTATCACACTTGGGGCAATTTTCAGGACAGTGACTATCTAATAGTGTTTGATCCCTATTGCAGAAGGCAATGTTTGCATTCATGGTAAATGCTGCATATATCCACTCAATTGTAAATGACCTTTCAATATCGCTGCCCCACATCTCCTCTATACCATTGCCATGTCTGCCATGGGGCAAGAGCCCCGAGGTCATTCACTCCAGGGTAAACATTACTGCTGCACAGAAACTGTGTCTGAGTCCCTCTGTTCCTCCCGTCTCTCCAACTCCTCGTTCTGCCTTGGTGAAATACAGCAGTCTAAGTGCTGACTCAGTGCTGAAGCAAAGCTCCTACCTAATCATTCATTGGTTTGATAATCAAAGGATTTCATCTCTGAATGAAAGATGGTGCTAAGAATCATTAGGATTATTAATCCCATGCATCACTCCACAGTTTAAGCCTTTGCTGACCATGGGAAATCTGTTTAGAGAATGTGGCTATATACACTCCAAAGCAGAAGAGGCTGGTGGGAGACGATAGGACGGCTCGTTACAATGTCTGGAATGGAAACAACGTGAGCCCATCCTCCTATATCCTTCCACCAGCCTCCTCTGCTCCAAGGTGCAGTCCTTATTTTATTTGAAATGTAATAATGGGATGTGTGGCCAGATGTTGTACATGTGAGATTCATGTTTTCTAAATAAATAAGTATTCACTGAAGACTACAGTGTAAGTGTGACATTTGTCCAGACCAGACTTGATTGACTGGAACTGCAGAAGTATTCCTATATTACCTCTGGTACAATATTAATACCAACCAAACCCTGAAGCAGTTCTGAAGAAAAAAAATATGGTATCTATTTTAATCTCTCCATGATTTGATACAAAGGGCAATTTGTTAACTGGATTACAGAAAAAGAGTCAAGATGACTTTGAAGTGCAGAAAGGTGGTGCTGGCCACAGCCCTTCACTGTAATTGAAGGCTCTGTGGTAGTTGGCAGCTCAAGGCAGGGGCATCTTGTAGTCTGCAGGGTGGTTTCCCTCCCGGAGCTTTCCGAAGCAGCCACGTATCAGATCTACTGCAGTGTTGACCGTGGAGCTGATCTCTTCCTCTGTCTTGCCTCTCTTTGGGTTCACCTCCACCATGTCCACTGCAGACAGCATCCCTGTGGAGACAAAACGCAGCTCAACACACACCTGACTGACCACCTGACTACATTGGAGCAGCCTCTACTGTGTGTGTGAGAGATCGCTCACCTGTCTGACAGATGTGCTCTGTGATATAGACTCCCTCTCTGTAGGTCAGCCCTCCCACTACTGGTGTTCCTGTGGCCGGGGAGATGGATGGGTCCAGGGCATCGATGTCATAGCTCAGGTGGATGGGCTTCTTCACCCTATTAAATCAATTCATTCATCAGAACAATATTCACATTGATTTATCAGTGTCTGATGTAGTCTACCATTTAATAGCAAGGAATTAAAACAAAATTGTTGCGGTTATACTTTGAGAAGATGTAGTCACATGTCTCCTCCATCACTTTGGATATTCCAAGGCGATCCACCTCTGTCATGGAGTAACCTTTGACACCCAGCAACGTCAGGATATGGCTACAAAAGGAAGAGTTTTTAATTCTTCAGTAAACAAATGGGTGGAGTGAAAGGTTATATAATACGACGTATGAGTCAGAATGACAGGCGAAAACTTACTGCTCTTCTGGATCCACGTCTCTCAAGCCAATGTAGACTATGTCTTTGGCTGATACACATGGCTTTATCCAGGAGAAGTTGGGCAGAACTGGAATCTAATCAATCAAAGAAAAGGAGACAAGTCCGCATCTAGAACTGTAGCTCACACCCATGTAGAATTTTGGGGCAGGTAGCCTAGTGGTTAGAGTGTTGGGCCAGTAACCGAAAAGGTTGCTGGATCGAATCCCCGAACTGACAAGGTAAAAATGTGTCATTCTGCCCCTGAACAAGACAGTTAACCCACCTGTTCCCCGGTAGGCCGTTATTGTTAAGAATTTGTTCTTAACTGACTTGCCTAGTTAAATTAAAAAGATATATACTGTCACCACCTAAAATGTAAACAACTGATATGACTAATCTCTATCAACATTTTTCATTTTATAATCAGTTCCTAAAAAATGTATGATGATCAAGGACGAGCACAGGAAGAGGAAGTCTTCCAGTAAATCCTCAAAACTAACTGACATTACATAACTGTGTAAATACTGGTATTGCGAATACCAAGGTGTGGCTGATCTAACATGTTCAACTCTGTTGCAGGGCAAAACAACCACATGTTTTATGGTACACTATTTGAAATATTAAAACTTGGGGATGCCTTTGGGGGGAATAGGAGGAGAGAGAGAAGGATAGAGAGAGATCACCTTGGAGTGCAGCTCGTGGATGAGGTAGGACATGGGCTGTCCGTGGATATTGCCTGTAGGGGAGGTCAGGGGTGTGTTGATGTCTGCATGGGCGTCCACCCATACCACACAGAGGTCCTTCTTAGCTGCTGCATGCCCCTGGATCGAGCCTATCGCCAAACTGGACACAATCATGAGTGAATTCCATATCATATAGTCAGGAAAAACACCCTGCCCACAATCCTGTGAATTTTGGCTGGTTGTTGACACTGGGCTCTTGCTCTAATATGAGTGGATATGACACACACACCTGTGGTCTCCTCCCAGCATCACACAGGTGTGTCCGTCATTCTTCACGGCGTGGACGGCAGCAGACAGACGTTGGTTGGCGCTGCCCACCGCTCTAGGTCTCTTCACATTGCCTATGGGCTCATCGTTGGCCACCTCCTCAAACGTCACGTTGCCATAGTCTTTGACTGCACAGCCTGCAGAGGATGAGATTGGGCAACACAACAGCCACCGAAGGAAATGTATTAGTCAATGCACTTACAGTAATCTAGTGTCAAAATGAATCAAGGAGCTCTCAATGCATCACTTTGAAAAGAAAAGCCACACACTCATTAATAAGGTATCAATGGATCACCATAGTAATTACAATGTACCATTCATGTACATCATATCAAATTCATTCCATGGGAGGGCCTAGTGTCTGCCGGTTTGGTTTTTCCTTACAACTAAGACCTATGCAACCAGATGAGGGGAGGTCCTTACTAATTTAGTGACCTTAATTCATCAATTAGGTACAAGCAAAGAGCGAAACACCCGCAGCCACTCTGCCCTCAGTAGAATGAGTTTAACATGTGATGTACATGTTATAACATAGTCCCCTCAAACTCAACTCTGGACCTCGAAGCCAGTTCCACTGCATTTTCATTGTTCCCCTCTAATCAGGGACTGAGTTAGACCTGGAACACCAGGAGTGTGCAATTAATTAGCAGGTAGAAAAGAAAACCAGCAGGCTCTGCACCGCGTAGGGCAGGCCTGTGCAATTCCAGGCCCCGGGGGCCTGATTGGTGTCACATTTTCCCCCCATCCCTAGCAAACACAGCTGATTTAAAATAATTGCATTCTAAACTGAAGATCATGATTAGTTGATTATTGTAGTCAGGTGTGTTAGCTGGGACTGGGGCACAAGTGTGATCTCAATCAGGCCCCCGAGCACTGGGGTTGCCCAGGCCTGTCAGAGTTGAATACCCCTGACCTAATCCTTGCCTCTAAGCTTATTTGCAATGTAAAACAACTCCTCCATTTTGCCTAGATGCAAAATGTTGAATCCTCCCCATTTTGCCAATGCAAATGAGCTCTCTCAAAGTTTAAATAAATTACTTATTTTACTGTGTTTGTTACTATGTTACTGGTTGAGATGTCTGTCTGATATTCTCTCTGTGGAGCACACAGGCAGGCTAAGCATTGACAGAGCACTTGTCCCCCCCAAAGTGCCCTCAACTGTTGCTGCTGGGTGAGTGAGTGAGCACACTTTCACTGGCATGCATAATGTGTGCAGGAGGCTACCATTGTCATAACCCAAACACACACACACACACTCATGGAAGGGGGAGTTATGCAAGGTCAGGAGAGCTAGGCCTATCAGATCCCTTGTGCTGTGTTCCATGAATAAAACAGAGAAGGTGCCTAGGATGTCTCTGATCTCACGTGAACACACACATGGGCAGAAGCTGACACGGGGACACAGACAGACAGATCTTGCTCACGTGTTAATCCACTTGGATCACACAGATCCCTCAGTCCCTCTCACGCCTTCCCAGGAAGACTTCTCATGACTAAACACTTCCGAGGACAGGTCAGTCTCACTGGTAGTCTTTCCAAAGGACACCACTCCTGTTCGGTGATATCCTGGTCATGATCTCAAGTTTAAGTTCAGGTGTATTTTTCCCCAAAAGGATTCTCTTTGTACCCTAGCCTATGGTTCAGAACTGCCCTGGAATTGAACCTAAGTAGGCTTGTGTGAGGAGCTATAGAAGGATGAGCTCATTGTAATGGCTGGAATGGAGTTTATGGATCTGTATCAAATACGTCAAACATATGGAAAACACATCAAACATATGGAAACCCCCATATTGACTCGATACAGGTACCCCTGTATATAGCCTTGTTATTGTTATTTAATTGTGTTAGTTTAACAAAAAACGTTTGTTTATTTTGTAAATATTTTCTTTACTCTTATTTTTCTTTTAAACGTCATTGCTGGTTAAAGACTTGTAAGTAAGCATTTCACAGTAAGTCACGCATGTGACATTTTTATTTTATTTGTTTGACGCATTCGCTCCATTCCAGCCATTACAATGAGCCCGTCCTTCTATAGTTCCTCCCACCAGCCTCCTCTGAATTGAATGCGGCCATGGAAAGTCAATCATGCTGTTCGCTCGTGTAAATGCTATTGTCATTTGACACCAGGTTTCAAACTGATCCCCAATATGTTAAATTATTTATCTCAACACTTCTGCCAAGCCAAGTAAAACAAAATGTTAGATATCTGGAGACTGATCTTAGAGAGATCACTTACTCATTTGATCAAATCAATAGCTTACAGAAAACAGATTGTAAACAGATTCCCTTCACTTTACATTATCTATTTTCACAATGTTATTCAGCGCAAGTGTCTTCCTTTCGGCACTGTAGCTACCTATAACCTATATCACAGAATGAGTGTAAAACGCAATATCAGGACCTCACCTTGCGCTCTGAGCTTTTCCACCAATCCGGCAGAGCGAATGAGGTCTGGTCCTTTCTCCACACCATCCCTCGGCTGCAATATATATAGATTAATAGGACTGTGTATTATAGCAACACATAATATATCACAAATGTATAGTTTATTGTATCTGAACGGTAGTATATTAAGCCTATTCGATAACATATCGAATGGTATACCTATCAATAGACTATAATAAATTACCCACAGTACCAACCTGTCCTTTTGAAAAAGGCGCTCCAATAATTCCAACTGAGTGATGATGACTTCGCTTATAAATTCGGAAGGCGAGTTGTAATCCTCTCGAGCTCTTTATAAGGACCATTATCCTGTGTCGGGACACACTGTACAGGAGAGCTGCGCAGGAGTTGCTTGCACTATCAAATTGTTCACTGAAATCAAAAGGCACACCGGCTTGAGCGTGATACAGTAGCCTAAACCCAACTGGGAGCCTATGTCCGCTGTAACGGGCCACGTCTAGAGGTAAAAGTTTCGGCACCGCCCCAGCATCATCAAGGGTTAGCGGCTCAGAATTAATAATTGCATAACCTAATCTTCCGCCTTGTACTTAGCGTTCGGGATATGGCCGATCTTCTCTGCTGGTGTCAATAAGATAACTGAATTGAGCGATCAGTAGCCTAAGAGTTTTGATAACTAAAAGTAATACATTTATAGCAATAACCATTTGCTTTCCAAACAGTTTTTCAGTGATTGTATTTTTAAATATTGCGATATGCCTGGCTGGATCTCTGCTTTTCACCTACAGTCACAACTCAACAATCACCTATTTTGGTATTTGCAGCGCCCGCTGCCCAAATTGCGGACCCTTCCCACTAAAACAATCCACACCAGTTTATATATATATATTTAAAGAGGCTAATTAGCCTCTGTGGCCAAATTATGCTTTCTGGTTTAGTGGCCAAGTTAGAACGAATTTGTTTCTTTCTGTATAGACAGGAGAAAGCCAATTAGGCTATATAACTTTGGCAATTCAATTTACTTTAGGGAAATCTTAGCCTTATGGACACGCCGCCTATGCTTTTTAATGTGGCATAAACCCAATCAGTCAATGTTTTCATCTGATTGTCAAACAATCGCTTATTAACAAAGGCGCTCCTGTAGGCTACCCGCGTACGTTCGTCCACTCACAAAATTATTTCAGCATCCAAACCCGAAAAGTCCACTCGCCTCGGTGGACTTTGTCACCCATCTTCGCCTTGACAAAATGTAAGTGTTCTCCTCCAACCACAACGCGCTCCTCCAACCCTACACATTTGGTTTTGTTAGATTGTATGAAAATGTCATGAGTTAAATAGTTGCCATAAAAAGCTTTTCATTATGGGAAAACAGAAATAACAAAAAATATCAATATATTCCTATTCTCATTCCCACATGATACATATTTGGCTAACCGTTTATTATCCTATTGCTTGAGATCCATCCTATATGTACCAGATATCGATATGAATGATTGAGGCAGGGTTGACACATGGTTCTGGGAAACAGATAATGGCTAAACTGGGGACAGGGGCTGAGGCTCAGGCTTCTGATGGAGGGGTACTACATAGTGGGCTAGGGGCCAATCTGGGCCCTTGTTTGGTGGTCAAGAGGTGGGGAGTGGGACGCAGATTATAAATAACTCAGAAGAGGCTCTCCCAAAATGTTCTCCATCTCGTGGATGATCTTCTGGACTTGATGCTCCACCTTCTCGCATTCGTCTGTAACGCAGAAAACACACATACAGCGAGTGATAAGCAGGGAGGAGATCAAATCAAATGTTGTCACATGCACCGAATACAACAGGTGTAGTAGACCTTACCGTGAAATGCTTACTTACAAGTTAAAAATGTTGCAAAAAATGCATTTAAAAATATTTACTAAAAAAGTTAAAAATAAAAGACCAACAATAAAATAACAAGGATATATATATATGACTTGGTACTGGTACCAAGTCAGTGTGGAAGTAAAGGTTAGTTGAGGCAATTAGGTGATATGTACAGAACCAGTCAAAACTCAAGGGTTTCTTTATTTTTACTATTTTCTATTTTGTAGAATAATAGTGAAGACATCAAAACTATGAAATAACACAGTTGTAACCATAAAACGAATCCAAATCTATTTTACATTTGAGATTCTTCAAAATAGCCAACCTTTGCCTTGATGACAGCTTTGGACACTCTTGGCATTCAACCAGCTTTATGAGGTCATCACCTGGAATGCATTTCAATTAACAGGTGTGCCTTGTAAAAAGTAATTTGTGGAATTTCTTGAGGATCAGCTTGGCAGATGTGTTGTTTCCTACCCTTACCACCTGGGGGCGGCCCATCAGGAAGTCCAGGATCCAGTTAACACTGGATTGAACACTGAGCTGTAGTCAATGAACAGCATTCTCAGTGTAACGGATGTGAAACGGCTAGCTTAGTTAGCGTGGGCGCTAAATAGCGTTTCAATCAGTGATGGGTAACGATGCTTCGAGGGTGACTGTTGATGTGTGCAGAAGGTCCCTGGTTCGCGCCCAGGTATGGGCGAGGGGACGGTTTAAATTTGTACTGTTACATCAGGTAGGTGTTCCTTTTGTCCAGGTGAGAAAGGGCAGTGTTGAGTGCAATAGAGATTGCATCATCTGTGGATCTGTTGGGGCGGTATGCAAATTGGAGTGGGTCTAGGGTTTCTGAGATGATGGTGTTGATGTGAGCCATGACCAGCCTTTCAAAGCACTTCATGGCTACAGACGTGAGTGCTACGGGTCGGTAGTCATTTAGGCAGGTTACCTTGGTGTTCTTGGGCACAGGGACTATGGTGTTCTGCTTGAAACATGTACACGTTCTGGTAATCCGCCTGGCCCTGCGGCCTAGTGAATGGTTAGCAGTTGATGTTATTCAATAACCAACCCCAAAGCAAATGAGAGAAAAGTAGATTTGAGAAGGACAAATCATAGATGTTATGCTGGGAGATAGATGTTCAGTCTCCCCTGTCCTCAGCTTTTCTCCACAGAACAAAGGAACAGGATGACATTTCTAAACCCCCCCCACCCTAGCCTGGGGTTGACCAATAAGAAGTCCTTGCAGTACAACTGGGCCAATGGCCAAATAACAAGTATACTGCTCCAGACTCAATGTACAGACCAATGAAAACGTGGCTCGCATAGCTCTGAGTACAGGACTGACATTCCACAGATTCTAAACAGCTGTTCAACTGAAGACCAACTATTTACAGTGACAATTCCCTATTGACCATTAGTACTCTCGTCCTCTGCATTGTGTATTTATCTTCAAAATATTCTTACAATGTTGACCTTTTTAAAAGGTCTTACTCACATTGGCTACAGCGAGCGTGATCACACAGTTGTCCGGAACAGCTGGTGCGCTCATGCATGATTCAGTGTTGCTTGCCTCGAAGCGCTCATAGAAGTCATTTCGCTCATCTGGTAGGCTTGTGTCACTGGGCAGCTCGTGGCTGGACTTCCCTTTGTAGTCTGATAGTTTGCAAGCCCTGCCACATCCGACGAGCATAGGAGCCGGTGTAGTAGGATTCAATCTTAGTTCTGTATTTACACTTTGCCTGTTTGATGGTTCATCTGAGGGCATAGCAGGATTTCTTATAAGCATCCAGGTTAGAGTTCCGCTCCTTGAAAGCGGCAGCTCTACCCTTTAGCTCAGTGTGGATGTTGCCTGTAATCCATGGCTTCTGGTTGGGGATGCACTTATTGATACATATGGTATCCTCAGGATGAGTCCCGGATCATATTCCAGTTTGTGCTAGCAAAACAGTCCTGTAGCTTAGAATCTGGTCATTTGACCACTTTCATATTGAGTGAGTCACTGGTACTTCATGCTTTAGTTTTTGCTTGTAAGCAGGAATCAGTAAAATAGAATGGTCAGATTTGCCAAATAGAGGGTGAGTGAGAGCTTTGTACACATCTCTGTGTGTGGAGTAAAGGTGGTCTAGAGTTTTTTCCCCCTCTGGTTGCACATGTGACATGCTGGTAGAACTGAGTTTGCCTGCATTAAAATTCCCGGCCATTAGGAGCACCGCCTCTGGATGAGCATTTTCTTGTTTGCTTATGGTCTTATACAGTCTGAGTGCCAGCATTGGTTTGTGGTGATAAATAGACAAGTTACGAAAAATATAGATAAAGTGTGGTCTACAACTTATAATGAGATACTCTACCTCAGGCGAGCAAAGCCTTGAGACTTCCTTAATATTTGATTTCGTGCACCAGCTGTTATTGGCAAATAGACACAGGAGGCAGCTGTTGTCTTGCCGATGCACAGAAAAACCAGCCAACTGTATATTATCCGTGTCGTCGTTCAGCCAAGACTTGGTGAAACATAAGATATTACAGTTAATGTCCTGTTGGTAGGATAGTCTTGAATGGAGCTCATCCAGTTTATTCTCCAATGATTGTACATTGGCCAATAGGACAGGTGAGAGGCGGGTTACCTACTCGCCGACAAATTCTCACAAGGCACCTGGACCTACATCCCCTATATCGGCGTCTTTTCTTCATACTGTTAGGTTCTAATTCTCAGTGTAAAAAACTCAGACATTATGAAAGCTTAACCAAGTTTATTCTTCCCAGAGGATCAATACAGCTGCATTAGACAAAAACATTTTTCACACAAGCAGTGATATTTTATGCTGCAGTAGTTTATGTGTCGGGGGGCTAGGGTCAGTTTGTTATATCTGGAGTACTTCTCCTATCCTATTCGGTGTCCTGTGTGAATCTAAGTGTGCGTTCTCTAATTCTCTCCTTCTCTCTTTCTTTCTCTCTCTCGGAGGACCTGAGCCCTAGGACCATGCCCCAGGACTACCTGACATGATGACTCCTTGCTGTCCCCAGTCCACCTGACCGTGCTGCTGCTCCAGTTTCAACTGTTCTGCCTTATTATTATTCGACCATGCTGGTCATTTATGAACATTTGAACATCTTGGCCATTTTCTGTTATAATCTCCACCCGGCACAGCCAGAAGAGGACTGGCCACCCCACATAGCCTGGTTCCTCTCTAGGTTTCTTCCTAGGTTTTGGCCTTTCTAGGGAGTTTTTCCTAGCCACCGTGCTTCTACACCTGCATTGCTTGCTGTTTGGGGTTTTAGGCTGGGTTTCTGTACAGCACTTTGAGATATCAGCTGAAGGGCTATATAAATAAATTTGATTTGATTTTGATTTGATATTTAACCCTTCCTCATAGGCTGAATCTCCTCCCACCCATCTGTACAAACATCGTTCTTTACTGTTAGGCAGGACACTAGTGATGCGGGCCATAAACTTTTATTTCTCCCTTAAGGTGACCTTACCTCAATCCCCCTCCATCACTAATCCATGGCTCTCTCCCCTTATCAATGCCTGCCACATGTAATTGCTTCCCTGCACTCAACACATTCCAAGCTTAATTGCACACTATATACCTTCCTCCTATAACCATTAACTTCTGGTGTAGGCTCTCTAAACCTCAGCACTCCATCAGTGACATGGATAAGTATATTTTCATATTCTCAGTACCCAACAATAGGAATGACGGGGATTTGGGCATGGTCGGGTATCTGGAGTAAATCCTTCACGTCCGACTCGTTAAAAAAAAAAAAAATCTTTGTCCAGTTCGAGGTGAGTTGTCGCTGTTCTGATATCCAGAAGCTCTTTTCAGGCATAAGAGATGGTGGCAGAAACATTATGTACAAAATAAGTTACAAATGTGAAAAACAACAAATAGCACAATCGGTTAGGAGCCCTTAAAACGGAAGCCATCTCCTCCAGTGCCATTCTTTCACAAAATGGTGGCCATCGACCAACAAAGCTTTCACTAACTACCCTAAACACATCAATACGTAGCTTCCATTACCCAACCCTGCTATTACCCACTTTCTTCACCCACCTTGGAGGCACATTAGAGGGAGGTTTGCATTCTGCCAAACCATACATTATGAGCAACGCTCCTTTTTAGCTACGCTACAAGCAAAATAAAAAAATGTGCCAGCAACCGTTTGCTATCACATTATAGCTACAGATCAATATGCCCATTTGAAGAGGTTTTCCACATCTGTTGAAGTGGAATAAAACGATGTTGCACAGAAAAAAAGATGGACAAACAGGCAGATGGGTATTAATATGCTAACATTACAAAACAGTACAACAGCAGAGATAGAAAACAGGTTGTGTACAAGTTATGACACAATCAACCTACCCTCCATGAGTTCAGGAAGGGGGCAGTCCCTGGCAGGAGGACCATGTAGTCCTCCCTCGGATTAGTTAGGCAGCTCCAGCAGCATCAGCAGGGTAGAGAAACGCACCTGATGGGGGAGGGGACAATACAGTCACTGGATGATCACTCCTGGTCCTGGAGAGCTGCAGGTGGGTTTTTGTGCCGACCCAGCTCTAACACACCAGCTAATCGTGGTCTTAAAGGTCCAATGCAGATGTTTGTATCTCAATATCAAATAATTTCTGGGTAACATATAAGTACCATACTGCAATTATTTTAAATTCAAATGATGATTTTTATTTTTTAAAGCTTCTTAGCAAAGAGCAATTCTCAAAGCCTTCTCGTGTCCCAGATATCTCACCTTGGCCGAGCTGTGTCGTGTCTTCAGCAGGATCTTGTAGTTGAGGGTCTACCACCGAGTGTTATCTACTACGGCAAAGCAGAAGTGGCCCACGCACAGCACCAGGTGCTTGGTGACTCTGGTATGGTAAACCTCTTCTCCCCCTAGGGTGTTCAACTATACAGGGGTAATAGGGGATCACAAGAACAGATTAGAGCATTGGGACATGTGTAAGGCATCCATATTAGGAAGTCTCTCAGTTGTAATGGTGGCCATTTTTGTGGATGAGTCCTTTATTAAAAGTAATATGAGGGAGAAGTGAGGCTGACCTGATCGACCAGAGGGGTCATGAGGGCATTGGCTCTCTCCGTGCTGACGAAGCGCTTTGTGTCGTACAGGCAGATCTTATGGAGGCAGTCCAGTATGTACTCCAGCAGCGGGCAGCTCTTCTCAATGTTGTCCTCTGTGTCAAAGAAGGCTTCGTCTGAACGAGGGAAGGAATGCATGATGGAGGTAAACTCAGGCCCAGCGTGTCCCCAGGCACCCTCATTTGTTGACTTCTGTGATCGAAAAAGCCTTGGTTTCATGCATGTTAACATCAGAAGCCTTCTCCCTAAGTTTGTTTTACTCACTGCTTTAGCACACTCCGCCAACCCTGATGTCCTTGCCGTGTCTGAATCCTGGCTTAGGAAGGCCACCAAAAATTCTGAGATTTCCATACCCAACTACAACATTTTCTGTCAAGATAGAACTGCCAAAGGGGGAGGAGTTAAAATCTACTGCAGAGATTGCCTGCAAAGTTCTGTCATACTTTCCAGGTCTATACCCAAACTGTTCGAACTTCTAATTTTAAAAATTAATCTCTCCAGAAATAAGTCTCTCACTGTTGCCGCCTGTTATCGACGCCCCTCCACTCGCAGCTGTGCCCTGGACACCATATGTGAATTGATAGCCCCCCATCTAGCTTCAGAGTTCGTTCTGTTAGGTGACCTAAACTGGGATATGCTTAACACCCCGACAGTCCTACAATCTAAGCTAAATGCCCTCAATCTCACACAAATCATTAAGGAACCCACCAGGTACAACCCTAAATATGGGCACCCTCATTGATATTATCCTGACCAACTTGCCCTCCAAATACACCTCTGCTGTTTTCAATCAGGATCTCAGAGATCACTGCCTCATTGCCTGTATCCACGGTCAAATGACCACCCCTCACCACTGCCAAGTTAATATACAGATCACTGACCATTTCAAATCCCACCGTACCATCTCCGCTGTGCAATCCGGTTTCCAAGCCGGTCACGGGTGCACTTCAGCCACGCTCAAGGTACTGAACGATATCATAACCGCCATCGATAAAAGACAGTACTGTGCAGCAGTCTTCGTCGACCTGGCCAAGGCTTTCGACTCTGTCAATCACTGTATTCTTATCGGCAGACTCAATAGCCTTGGTTTCTCTAATGACTGCCTCGCCTGGTTCACCAACTACTTTGCAGACAGAGTTCAGTGTGTCAAATCAGAGGGCCCTCAGACGACACCATTCGGTATACTTCTGGCCCTTCCTTGGACACTGTGCTAACTAACCTCCAAACGAGCTTCAATGCCATACAACACTCCTTCCGTGCCCTCCAACTGCTCTTAAGCGCTAGTAAAACCAAATGCATGCTTTTCAACCGTTTGCTGCCCGCACCTGCCCGCCTAACTAACATCACCACCCTGGACGGTTCTGACCTAGAATATGTGGACAACTATAAATACCTAGGTGTCTGGCTTGACTGTAAACTCTCCTTCCAGACTCATATTAAACATCTCCAATCCAAAATCAAATCTAGAATCGGCTTTCTATTTCGCAACAAAACCTCCTCCACTCACGCCTCCAAACTTACCCTAGTAAAACTGACTATCCTACCAATCCTCAACGGCGAAGTCATCTACAAAATAGCTTCCAATACTCTGCTCAGCAAACTGGATGCAGTCTATCACAGTGCCATCCGTTTTGTTACCAAATCCCCTTATACCACCCACCACTTTGACCTGTATGCTCTAGTCGGCTGGCCCTCGCTACATATTTGTCACCAGACCCACTGGCTCTAGGTCATCTATAAGTCTATGCTAGGTAAAGCTCCGCCTTATCTCAGTTCACTGGTCACGATAACCACACCCACCCGTAGCACACAATCCAGCAGGTATATCTCACTGATCATCCCCAAAACCAACATCTCATTTGGCCGCCTTTCCTTACAGTTCTCTGCTGCCAGTGACTGGAACGAATTGCAAAAATTTAAACTTTACACCAACTTTAAACATCACCTAACCGATCGCTGCAGCTGTACATAGTCCATCCTTAAATAGCCCACCCAATCTACCTACCTCATCCCCATGCTGTTTTTATTTACTTTTCTGCTCTTTGGCACCCCAGTATCTCAACTTGCACATCATCTTCTGCTCATTTATCACTCCAGTGTTATTCTGCTAAATTGTAATTCTTCGCTACTATGGCCTATTTATTGCCTACCTTCTCATGCCTTTTGCACACACTGTATATATACTTTTTTTTCTACTGTGTCATTGACCCGTTTATTGTGTTATTGGCTTGTTTATTGTTTATTCCATGTGTAACTCTGTGTTGTTGTCTGTGTCACACTGCTTTGCTTTATCTTGGCCAGGTCGCAGTTGTAAATGAGAACTTGTTCAACTAGCCTACCTGGTTAAATAAAGGTGAAATTAAAAAAAGAAAATGATAAGACAAAATGAGCTAAAAATATTGCCTTGCGTTTATCCTTCACATTTGTTATTAAGAACCAGCAGTGAACCTGGAAAATCCCCATCAAGCACGACTTGTTTTACAGCGAAGCCAAACTAATCCAGACCCTTTTTAGAGCTCTTAGATTAACAGAGAGTGTGTAACCACACAGGAGAGAGAGCAGAGACCCACCTGTCTTAGTGATGTTGGTCTGGCGGAGCAAGTCAGAGAAGGGCTTGACCAGCTGACCGGCGAACAAGATGGAGAGCCCCTAGGGACTAGAGCCAGTCTCCGATGCTGTCCGACAGGCGGTAGATGGTCAACAGGCGGTCGGTCGGTCCTTGGCTGCGCTCAAAGACCTGCATTGGAAGTTTAAAAAAATGTCTCTAGCAGATGAAAGTTGCAGTTACACTGTGAGCTACGGTTGTTGGGAATCAGCTTACCGTCAAAGAAAACAAAAACAGCATACATAACTACTAAGGTAGTTGGGATCATAAGGACTCTTACTTTGAAGAACAGTGGCCTGAAGGAGACTTCAGACAGCTTCATGACAAAGGCCAGGAGACAGTCAATCAGATCGCGCTCCATCTCCTTAGTCTTCTCCAGATCCCCCTGCAAAACAAACAGCAGTCAAAACAAAGCGATATCTTTCGTACCAACGGTCATCAATTCATGGGACAGAACCAGACCTGGCAGTGTTGGGCCCGGAAGTCCAAAGAAATTAGGAAGTACGTGAGCTCTGATTGGTGGGAGGTCAGCTGATCCTGCTCCATGTGACCAATGTGCTCTTTCAAGATGCCCATCAGGGGATCAAGCTGGCTGTGTGAAAATGAAATCCAAATCAATACCTTACATGACCACACAGTGTGAACATGTAAGGATGGAGTAAATACATAATGGATAACATATCACACAGGCTACTGTAGGTTAGGCACCACATTCCTGTTTGGAGTCCATCTTATTCTAGTACTTTTTCGAGGGTTGACAGCAGGATCCTGGGAGGGAACCTTGGTGGCCACGGTGGTCCTGAGGGAGGCCAGTCACACGGCCAGCTGTGGGGTGGTGGTGGCGGCCTTCTCTGCCAGCCGCCTCAGTCAAGTCACATTACGCTGTTACACCGGCACATAATTTCAGTATAACACGTTCCATTAGATGTATTATGTAAAAAAACAAAAACAGAAGGATGTTTGTGTTCTGGGATAGTAGACGTTATCTGTAGCGGTGTCCTATTGTCCCGGGTGATGAAGTGAGGCAGGGTCTCAGTGACGTGTTGCAGGGCTGTGACGGCACTCAGCATGTAGATCTCATTAGCAGAGAGGAAAGAGGTGATGTCTAGAGTCTGCAGCACTGCCGGCATCAGCCTGACAAAACAGGAGGAGGGAAAGGAGACTACGGTCACCAACAGTGACTAGTATACCTACGGTGTATTATGTGTCAATATTTTGGGGACAACCTGACAAGTTCTATTCAAGTGTTTGTAGGAAAATAGGAAATATGAGTAATTGAGCTGCCAAATGCACTGGTCTGAACTGTGCTGCCTGTATCTACTGTAAACACAGAAATGTAGTCTGTGTACCTGGGTAGTTGTGGGATAGCGAGGGCCTTCAGAGTGCTGGCCACCGCCTTCATATACACGTTCAAAAGTTTGGGGTCACTTAGAAATGTCCTTGTTTTTTTAAAAAGCACATTTTTTGTCCATTAAAATAACATCAAATTGATCAGAAATACAGTGTAGACATTATTAATGTTGTAAATGACTATTGTAGCTAGAAAAGGCTGATTTTTAATTAAATATCTACATAGGCGTACAGAGGCCCAGTATCAGCAACCATCACTCCTGTGTTCCAATGACACGTTGTGTTAGCTAATACAAGTTCATCATTTTAAAAAGGTTAATTGATCATTAGAAAACCCTTCTGCAATTATGTTAGCACAGCTGAAAACTTTTGTTCTGATTAAAGAAGCAATAAAACTGGCCTTCTTTAGACGAGTTGAGTATCTGGAGCATCCACGTTTGTGGGTTCGATTACAGGCTGAAAATGGCCAGAAACAAATAACTTTCTTCTGAAACTCGTCAGTCTATTCTTGTTCTGAGAAAGGAAGGCTATTCCATGCGAGAAATTGCCAAGAAACTGAAGATCTCGTGCAACGCGGTGTACTTCTCCCCTTCACAGAACAGCGCAAACTGGCTCAAACCAGAATAGAAAGAGGATTGGGAGGCCCCAGTGCACAACTGAGCAAGAGGACAAGTACACTAGAGTGTCTAGTTTGAGAAACAGACACCTCACAAGTCCTCAACTGACAGCTCCATTAAACAGTACCCGCAAAACACTAGTCTCAACGTCAACAGTGAAGAGGAGACTCCGGGATGCTGGCCTTCTAGGCAGAGTTCCTCTGTCCAGTGTCTGTTCTTTTTCCCATCCCATTATTGGCCAGTCGGAGATATATGATCTACAGACAATTCCTTCGACCTCATGTCTTGGTTTTTGCTCTGACATGCACTGTCAACTGTGGGACCTTATATAGACAGGTGTGTGTCTTTCCAAATCAGGAGGACTCAAATCAAGTTGTAGAAACATTTTAAGGATGACCAATGGAAACAGGATGTACCTGAGCTCAAGTCTCATAGCAAAGGGTCTGAATACTAAGGTAAATAAGGTGTTTTATTTTTTACAGAAATGTTTTTTCTAAAAACCTGTTTCCGCTTTGTCATTATGGGGTATTGTGTGTCGATTGATGAGAACATTTTATTTAAATACATCTTAGAATAAGGCTGTAATGTTAAAAAAAATGCCGGAAAAAGTCAAGGGGTCTGAATATTTTCCGAATGCACTGTATCATGCTAACCAAAACGCCATATAATTAACATCCATAGCTTATTAGATGATGAGTGGAAGTGAGACAACGGGACAGGTCGTAGCTATCCAACGTCACCAACCGCTAGTTGGTTGACCTAGTGGTGTTGTTGATGACCTGAACGCTTTAGGCGTCGTCCAGACACGTGATGTTGGTGCCCATGAACGTGAAGATGGCCTTAAGTGCAGGACTTTCTCCTGGAAAAGGATGGGGCGGAGTCAAGAGGTCATTGGGAGCACACTTTCGACAGCTATCTAATAGCTGAGAAATGGTTCCGTGACGGCTGAGAAATGCTCCACGTTGAACTCATTCAGCACATCTGTGTGTGGAGGACATAGTCAGTCACACACACACCCCCCCTAAAAGACTCGGGGGTGCACCTGGGCTAAAGCAGGGTCTCTCCGTCTCCTCACCTTTGCTGACGGGTCCTCCGTCGGGGGAGAGCTTCTGGTAGACGTTGAACAGACATGGCCTACATGCTTGGGCGTACTCTAGGTTGTCTTGCTCCACGGTTGACGTCTCCAGGCACTTGAGTGGCCAGAGAGGAACATCACTTGGTCTATGTCCCAAAATCCATTGTAGTATTCTAAATAGTATGCCAGTGTAGGTAACTGGACACATGGCTGGCCTAGCTAAGGCCAAGGCACTGAGAGACAGCGTTACTGGTTGTACCTTTGGAGAGGAGGCTAGAGAGCGGGAACTAGCATCTGAGGCCTCTGCAACTTATTTTTGTGCTGCAGCAGCTCTAGGATGAGTCTCACCCTCTCCCAGGACACAGCGCCCTCTTCTGGCACTGCCTGAGAAGTGTCCTTGCCTTCCTATGTAAAAAGGCACAGAAACACAATGACTCAAGTCAAATTGCATTGCAACCATTGAGGTGATTGCATCTAGTTAGGTCTTATTGTAGGCCCAGTTAGAGTAGATGTTCCTCCCCTCTGCAGCATCTTGCGCCTGCGGGTCTAGCTCGTTAGCCACTAGCATGCCGTCCACAGCACTCTACAGTGAGAGGATAGCATTAGCATCTAGTGTGGTGCTAGTAGATGCAGTATGCAAAGGTTCCTCCTCACCCGTTTGAAACAACGGTCTGGGCACAGACAGCACTCCTGCTGGGTCAAACCCCCAGGAGTCTCAGCTGGACCTTCTCCTCTCACAGGGCTGAGTAGAATGCCTTGGTGATGTGACAACAACAGGGTCATGTTCAGTAGGAGCAAATGGGAGAAAACATTTTGAAACAGATTTCTAAAGAGGGTTGTCATTGGACAATTTTCTGAACGTTTTATTACATTTTTCTGTTTTGTGCCTACAATATTGGAAATAAGTAGCATACAGGCATTGCATCACAGAGTATGCTGCTACAGTTGTAAGGTGATGATCTGGAAGCAGGGGATATCAGGGTAGGATTTAGACACCGTGCCCAGGGCCTCAATGAAGAGCTCCATGCAGGCCTGGTCCTTCAGGTGGGGGGCTGCCTGTTCATTGTACTTCCCCAGGACCAGCTGCATGAGCAGGGCCTTTGTCCTTTAGAATGGTGGGTTTCCCCCGGCCCGCTCTGCTCCAGCAGGCTCCGGCTGCAGCACAGAATGAGGAGAAAAGGAGACAGGAATATAAAATATATGGCTTTACAAAAACCTCCAACACCCAGATGAGAGCTCCCATATAAAGAGCCCTCCGAGTTATTTCAATCTTTCACATTCCAGCAAGGACTTCTTAAATGTCTGTTGTCACTCCCTGTCCACTCACCTCTCCCAGAGCCCTCGGTATGGTTTTGGAAGTGTAGGCAGGGCAGCTGGCCACCTGACCACTGAGCGGCAGCTCCTCCAACCCCACTAACAGGTCTTGTCCCGGGCCTTGCCTGTCTCTGTTACAGCCTCCTCACAGAACTTCCTCATGGCCTACAGAAACACATCGATTTGGAAAGAGTGTTTATAATAACATTTCATGTGAATAGAAGACGAAATAGGTGTGTTTAGGATCTATTTTTATACTTTGTACCAACAATGCTTAATTGAGAATACAAATTAAGTATTCAAGTGTGTGTGTGTCTCACCCGCCTGTCGGTCATGTTCAGTATGAGAAAATGGGAGACAACATTTTGAAACAGATTATTATTATTTATTTTTTTACAGAGGGTTGTCATTGGAGAATTTTCTGAACGTTTTATTCAGTTGTTCTGTTTTGTGCCTACTCCTAGGTTACTGCCGTAGCCTCACACCAGGCACAGGAACTTGAAGAGCTCAAGGGGATCACTCAGGTGGACCTGGGACTAATGGAGGGGGTTGAAGAATGGAATAATGTGGACAAAGGGAGACAGTTGATCGTAAAAAAACGGGAGATTGCTTTGTTTCGCCTACTTGCAAACACACTGTACCTTACATTGATTATCATCATCGTTATATTGTAGCATACCTAGAGGAACGATGGACTATCCTTCGAGTGATGCTATGCGCCAATGAGTTGAGTGAGCATCCATCTGTGCACTGAAATCCATTGTGTAACATATCAAGTTTCAGTACCTAAAAAAGTAGCGTCATCAGGGCCCTGAAGCTGGCTGCAATGGGCCCCTGGCGTGCCCCAGCGACGATGACATCAAACACACGACACAGCAGTCGGCGGTAGCAGCACGTGTTGGTGTCCAGCTTCTCTGGGTTCTACCATGTCTCACTTGACAGGAAATCCAGACAGGAAGCAAGCCGTCTGTCAGCCTCCTTCCTTCTTACTCAGTGTGTGACCAAGTGGCTAAAGTAACTGGTGATATCCAGGCCTTTACTTGAACATGATGAAAAACAATATGCAGCCAATTGCTTTCGAAAAAGGAACATTTTTGAAGGAAGCGTCGTGGCACTTGAAACTGGATAAGAGCAGTGACACCAGCAGCACCCCATACGCTGTCTGTCTGCCCTGCCCTCTACAGGTACTCTTCCATGAATATCCTCCTGCTGCTGGCAACACAAGAGGAAAAGACGGTAAACCATTTCAGACCAATTTCAACAGTACAGAAAAGCATACAATGGGTTAAGGAATTGGAGGATGAAAATCGTAGAAAGACGTAACGTAAATATCCCAAAAGGAAACCTCTGATTTATGTAGTTGTACAAACTGCCACCCCCACTCACCTGAGGCATGTCTTTCTGGGTAAGTTCCAGCATTGAAGGCTACAGCAGGGAGTAGACACACTGGGCGGTGTGGAGGTGCTGGGTCTCACTCACGTCCCCCAGGCCCTGCAGTAAGGTCTGGCTCGGCACCATGAACCCTGCCCTCTCCCGCAGGCTGCCCCGCTGGACCGCTACCACACCAGCCAGCTTCAACCAGCTAGAAGACATGCAAATTAGGTCAAGGGTGAGTTGTGTTACTTATGACAATTTCCTCTTGAAACCTGCATGTTAATCCAAATTTCGAGCTGCAAAAAGGGATATTACCTGAGCTAGGTCGCGGAGAGATCCAAAAATTATCATATCAGTTTCAGGAAAGCAAGGCAGGTTTGTTTCAAATGGTACTTTGGATACGCCAACAAATGTTTACTAATCACTCATAGCATTGCGTTTGGAGAAGGGGTCCATGTTAGACAGGTTCTTGGTCAGTGTTGAGATGCTGGTTGGCTGAGAAATCCTCTCCATCACGTCCTTGAGTGCTGAGAGCAGATATAGGATGTAGTTAGTACACAGACAACCTTACTGTCTGGAAGTCAATAATCCTAACAAGCAGAACTTTATATTAGTGGCAGCGAGTTTCAAGTATACTTGATCCCTCTGTTTACAAAAGTATCCTCCATAGCATTCTCAGTAAGCCATTTCCAAGTGTCATCAAAGACAAAAAAAATGACCTTTATTGTGAAACTCTATGGTCTTATGTGTTTACCATGGGCCCAGCCCTGAGCCCTGAGTGCGGTGGTATAAGAGGGTGGAGACTGGGCCACACAAGTGGCCATCTGGAGGTCTGGGGAGTCCGGCAGGGCCGAGGTGACCACAAGGAAGGGCAATAGATCCCGACGACACGGGCCCTCAGGTCAGAGATCCCCTCAACCAGTCTGGGTTCCTCCAGAACCCTCACTGCCTCCGACTGTGGACACCTATGAAGGAGCACATGGAACCCATTCACTATCATACTATGGATACGGAGATACCTGGGGAATTGATGTACATTTCAAAAGGTGAGAACAGTATTAACCAGTTTCCAGCCTTTGAGAGATCTACACATGGCAGCAGTGAGTAGACATGAAACAGTGTCCTCTGGATCAAGAAAGAGCTGAGGAGGATAAATAGGATGAGTTAGGTGTAATCCTAGTAGATTCCAATATGAACATACCTGAAAGTCTAATGTTCCAGCCACTCACCTCCAGAGCCTTCAAAGTTGCAGCCACCACCTCGGGGCCGTCCTCCTTCATGCGCTCCAACAGGGCCTCCAATAGGAAGGCCCGGTCAAAGCCCTCCTGTCCCGAGGTGACAATTCCCAATAGCTGTTCCACAGCCGTGTGCCTCAGGGAGGGGAGCGGGTGCTTCAGGCTCAGCAGGAGGGAGGTGTCTCGAGTCCCTGAGGATCTGCAGCCAAAAGACAGCAGAGGGTAAGAAAAAGGAAGAAACACATAATGGCTTTGAGGAGGGTGAACTGATCCTATAGTTAGTCAGATGCAGGTATAGCACTGCTATTCACTAGGCTTAGGCAATATAGAGTTTATACCGGGGTATTTAGAAATACCAACGGAATTATTTTTTAATATCGTAAAAATAATTAAGTATTTTAAATGTTTTGGGTTGGGGGCACCTCCGCCTAGCGAGGGCTACATGCTACACCCCTGTTTATAAGTTAAGTACAACTATAAGAAATCTAAAATGTGTCAAATAAATTATATCCAGTGCAGGCTTCGGTTATGCATTTGGTTTGCTAACTTGCTAGCTAAGTGGCTAGATTTCAAGATCAATCTTCTTGGTTAGAGCAGAGACATTCAACCCCCTCTTGGATCAAGATCCCTGTTGCCTCAGTTTTTTTATAGCTCCCCTTGTGTGCACATTTGGTAATACTGTATACCCCGGTATGGTACAAAAAAACTGTATGAAGGTATGAACATCTGGATACCGCACAACCCTCTACTCACCAGTGCTGGAGGAGACAACGGCGTGAACCAGGTAGCAGGTAGCAGAGTAAGGTCCTGATGCCATGGCCTGGAGGGTGGGGACCAAAGAAGTCACAGCACACATCTGGCCAGAGGTTCTAAAGAGCACAAAGACAACAAAGAATGCCAATGAAGCAACTCAAAAAGTCTGACAATATAGGGCCTAAGATGACAAAGTGATAAAATAGTCTCTTTCAACACCTCTTCTTCACTCACTTTGGGCCAACAGTGCCCTCCTTTTGGTTCTGCAGGAGGACGATGAGGCATCCCAGGCCCACTTTGGGCAGCAGGGGCTCCTTGCCGTGACTTGCTGATCTGCAGGGCCAGGGTGTCCACCAGCTGGGACTTCATCGACCCCCTTCACAACCAGCTGGCACACTTTCATGTAGGTGGAAGCCTTGTAGTCTGTCAAGGACACAAAGGAAACGGTCAGTACGAGTTGAAGAGTTTTAACCTGTTAACAACCTCTTATGGTTACATTTTTTAACTTCAATAAGAAGTGTTAACGTTTCAAAACAGAATGGCTTCTTATGAGGCTAAAATTATGCATCTAACTTTCTGAACATAAGGCAGTAGCTTGGATATGATTGTCAGACTTTCTCCACAGCATCCAAAACTGGTACAAATGGTGGACGCATGGAAAGAGAAAATCACTTGAAGTTGGGCAGTTTCCAGAATTTTCTGAATATGCCTGCAGAAATGACTAACAGGTCAAGATGCTTGATACTTGAGGAAACATGGAGACGTAAAGCAGTGTATTGGGTTTACCTTGATTGACTTAGTGACCAGGGTGTAGATGAAACCCATGAAGCCCAAGTCTTTGTAACAGTCGGTGATTAGGGTTCCTCTGGCCAAAGGGAACTCCTGGTTTCTGTCAGGAAATCTAAATATATTGATAATTGATAATATATTATATGCCATTTAGCAGACGCCTTTATCCACAGGGACATAGTCATAAGTGCATACATTTTACGTTTGGGTGGTCCCGGGTATCGAGCCCATAATCCTGACGTTGCAAGCGTCATGCTCTATCAACGGAGCCATACAGGACCATTGATGACATGCTGATCATGCAATGAAAAATAATAAATCTGTCAACTTCCAATAGTTATGTTAATAAATCACATAACAATTACCTGAAGCCCCTCCAGCCAATTCCATAGGTTAGTGGGGTCCTTTAACTGAATGACTTACGAACACCTTAGTCTCGTAATAAGGGCAACACACAGGAAAGCAGGCTCTCCCCATTATACAGGTGGATGTGGAATCTGTGTGGGCTACAGGAAAGAAATACCAGTAGACAAAATGTCAAGCTATTTTCAGTTTACCTTAAGCTTTCATAGCAGTGAGACAACTTCAGTTCTCGGAAGTACTAAAAACAACCCCTCTGACAAGTTATCCATGGGGGGGCTGTGTATAAGCCACTCTATGCACTTCTGTGCAGGAAGTGTGGAGACGGCCGTGCGAGAAACAGTAAGATGCCTGTGTCCGGTTTCTCGTTGACCTCCTTGGACTGGACACCGCGCTCCAGGCCCACCGAGGCTTGGCTGAAGAGGGTCTCCTGGAACTCACTGAAAGCTGGCTCGATGCTCAGGAGATCCTCAAGCCCACTCAAACTCTCAACCCTTATAACAGCTGCTGCAAATGAAAAACTCTGGATAGCCCTGACTTTGGCCACCTCATTCTTTCACCCTTATGGGGATTTCCAAAGACGTGGCTTCATGGTTCCCACCGCAATTACAACATGTCACATTTTCAAAACACATGATATTATCTTTTCCACAACTTGGACATTCGGCTTCTCCCTTCTGCAAACTCTTGAAACATGTCCAAAAGTTTTACAGTGGTCACACTGCATTAGTCTTGGAACCAATGCTCTGATTTTGTAGTTTATATATCCCAACTGCACTGAAGTAGGGAGAGACCATATCAAAAAACAAAAGAACAGATAACTTTTTCTTCATTCGCCCCACGATTCATCCGACAAGCATCAATCACTCCAGGAATATTTTAAATCTCTGCAGCATCGACTTCCCACGAAACGCCAGCAATGACCACCTTGAGATCCTTCTGATCCAAAAGAACGAAATGTCAAAGCAAGCCCGCCTCTCGTAAAACTCACAGCATTCACTTTACCCAGCACTCTCTCCACCAGTTTGAATATCTCAAATGGTTTCTTCAAAATTGGTAATCCAGCCAGCTGCTCCTGAAACATACAAGATAAGGGGCATTTCCATCACTGTATGCTATTTTGCTCCGTTTCCTATATGCCAATTCTCCTTGATTCCCCGCCATTATATTTACGCACCACATCAGCTTCCAATTCCGCCATCTTTTCAGCCGGCTGCCAACCTAGCCTATGCTAGCTAATAAACTTCCAGCTTTGACAACAGTAGTTATTCGCTACTACATTACTCGGGCCAATTCTAACGGTATTTTATTTCCGATTCACGAAATGTACTTCAAAATCAAAGTGGCCAAACCACAACCATTCTCTAAGTTACAAAATAAATAAATAAATATACTATATTCAATGTAGTGAAAAATACACAGCAGTCATTTTAGATTCTTCAAATAACATAAAAAGCTGTTGTCCGTGTAGATAAGAAAACAAAAGTACCCTGTTTTACTCCAGACCAGGGTGGCGATAAAGCACCAGGGAAGTTGATTTACCGCCTTCATTAAACATCAGAATATAATTTATGTGGTTCAGTCACCGACACCGTGGTCCGCGAAATAGTAGATTAGCGAAATGTCGATAACCTTACTCTTGTGAGATATTTTTAATGGTTATATTGAGACTCACGTGTAAATGAAACCTTACTTTGGTTTGTAAGGATTCAGAGATTAGTTTTATTTTGAGAGGTTGCCAAGCATCTTTGTCAAACTAACGTTAGCTAGCTAATGTACACCTCCACGCTAGGTATAGGACGGAGAAATACTACTGTTCTGATAAATCACTGCGCATCACCCGTCCCATCAGCCCAGCCAGGTAAGTGGAAACATCCAGACAGTCTTAAATATATATATATATATACCTTCATTAACCAGGTAGGCTAGTTGAGAACAAGTTCTCATTTACCACTGCGACCTGGCCAAGATAGAGCAAAGCAGTGCGACACAAACAACAAAGTTACACATGGAATAAACAGTCATTAATACAATAAAGTATGTGTGCAAATGAGGTAAGGCAATAAATAGGACATAATGGCGAAATAATTACAATATAACAATTAAACACTGGAGTGATAGATGTGCAAGTAGAGATACTGTTGTTTGACAGTTCATTTTTCGCGTAATCCCGCCCACCGCAAATTACTATTGGGCGTGGGGCTCTCAGCCTCCCTTGAACATTGCGCTGATTGAGGGGATTCGATTATCTGTCCCGGGGTGTCACTGTGTAGGAGATTGTATCGGGTGAAAAGTGATTGCATTCGTTTTTGAACCGGGCTGTTTTTCGGCTGTAGGCCAGGGCGGCGTTGAGTAAGTTTTTCGTTCTGGATAGTTCAATTGAACGGAAACTGTGCTGTCCTAAATGACCAGTTGAAACACTGGGAGGGGTTGGCTTGGTTAACCCTGGCAGTATGTCCACTTCCCTTTTATGGCCAAGCATTGCTTCAAGCCCCCACAAAACGAGAGCAAACGTAGTCACTTCAAAAACGTACAATGACGTTTTGATGAAACGTCGTTCAGTACTAACCATTTTGCAACATAGACAACGTTTACGCGAACTGAACGCAACTGTGGTGTCCTGCTCTGGTTGATGTTGAATTCGGCTCAAAACAAAAGTGATGTAGGCTAAGAACGTGGAATAATGAGTTTATTTTCATATCAACGATTTAACGATCTCCCTAAATGAAGACTACTCTGAAATTCAAAAATATGTTATATGGAAAAGAGGTGTATGTTTCCAAATGATGCACCATTCAGCCTTGACAACATGGCCGACCTCGCAGATTACTGTTCATGATTTACTGTTCATCAGTCACTGTTTTTAGTTATTCACTGTGTATTTATTCCTTGTCACTGTTTTCTTTCACTCTACATTTTTGGAAAATAACATGTTAGTAAGGATTTCACTGTTTGCCTACACCTGTTGTTTACGAAGCATGTGACAAGTCACATTTGATTTCGATTTGAGAAGGGAGATGATACATTTTTGCCCATAGACTGGTGCACCGCGGTTCAGCTTAATCGAACTCCCTCACTGATTGGTTCAAGTTTGAAAAGGCTACTGAAGTGACATTTGACATTCTTCCTTCACAATTTACCAAAGATGGTTGGTTGTGTGTTGCTACATGAGTTGCAAATTCTGGAGGAAAGAACAAGCAACACTAGTAGCTATTTCTCCCACTTTGTTGGGGGTTAGACATTTTGGAGTTAAGATTTTTAATGACTGGAATTTTAACAGTTTATAACTGTTGTGGCCACTTCCAATCCTGAGGGATAGATCATATTTAGATTGGGTAGTTTTAGGCCAGCGGTCTCCAACCTTTTCTAGCATGAGAGCTACTTAGGGGGGGAAATGAAACATACATTTTTTTTTCTTTTTTCTATCTTTCAAATAGGCATTCTTCTCTTTTATCCCCTGCAACTATTCCCCCAGTCCTTGGTGTACAAGTGAAAATAGTGCACTGTTTTCTTCCAATATATCTGGTAAAATAATGGTTAAAAAACAGCAATAAAAGGGGGTCCAAAAAAAAAAATTGTTTTCTCCCGTAAATTGTTTTCTCAGTTTTATTTTAACTGGTTTTAGTTTTTTAAATCACTCTCAATTGCATTGTTCATAGAGAAACAATGCAATTGGATGTTTTGAGTCCAAGTCTATGGTTAATTCCCTTCTAATTGTGCATCTGGCCCTTTTAATTGCGAGTCTAGTGACTGCTGAATGTGCTGTCTTTGCCGGTCTAGCAATGGTTCTCTGTACAGCTGCTGCTCATTTTATGCCAAAGTTCGCAAATTACAAGTAATAGATACAAATGATATACTTACTCATGATATACTTCTGCCAGGTAAGCCTACTTTGCAGCAGTGGTGTAAAGTACTAAAGTAACAATTATTTTAAAGTAGTTTTTTGGGGTATCTGTACTTTACTTTACTATTTATATTTTTGACAATTTTTACTTTTACTTCACTACATTCCTAAAGAAAATAATGTACTTTTTACTCTATACATTTTCCCTGACACCCAAAAGTACTCGTTACATGTTTTATGCTTAGAAGGACCAGAAAATGTTCCAATTCACACACGTATCAAGAGAACATCCCTACCTCCTCTGATCTGGCAGACTCACTAAACACATGCTTTGTCTGTAAATTATGTCTGAGTGTTGGAGTGTGCCTGTGACTCTGTAAATAAAACAAGAAAATTGTGCACATTTGCTTAATATAAGGAATTTGAAATTAATTACAGTGCATTCGGAAAGTATAGAGACACCTTCCCTTTTTCACATTTTGTTACATTAAAGCCTTATTCTAAAATTGATGAAAATATTTGTTTTACTCAATCTACACACAATACCCCATAATAACAAAGTGAAAACAGGTTATACATTTTTGCAAATTTATGTAAATGTTTTTATATATTTTTTTATAAGTATTCAGACCCTTTGCTATGAGACTCGAAATTGAGCTCAGGTGTGTCATGTTTCCTTTGATCATCCTTGAGATGTTTCTACAACTTGATTGGAGTCCACCTGTGGTAAATTCTATTGATTGGACATGATTTGAAAAGGCACACACATGTCTATATAAGGTCCCACAGTTGACAGTGCATGGAACAGCAAAAACTAAGTCATGAGTTTGACGGAATTGTCCGTAGAGCTCGGAGACAGGATTGTGTTTAGGCACATGCTTGGGTAAGGGTATCAAAACATTTCTGCGGCATTGAAGGTCCCCAAGAACACAGTGGAAGAAGTTTGGAACCACCAAGACTCTTCCTAGAGCTGGCTGCCTGGTCAAACTGAGCAATCGGGGGAGAAAGGCCTTGGTTAGGGAAGTGACCAAGAACCCAATGGTCACTTTGACAGAGCTCCAGAGTTCGTCTGTGGAAGAACCTTCCAGAAGGAAAACCATCTCTGCAGCACTCCAACATTCAGGCCTTTATGGTAGAGTGGCCAGACGGAAGCCACTCCTCAGTAAAAGGCGCATGACAGCCCGCTTGGAGTTTTAACCTTTAATTAACTAGGCAAGTCAGTTAAGAACAAATTCATATTTTACAATGAAGGCCAAACCCTCCCCTAAACTGGACGACGCTGGGCCAATTGTGCACCGCCCTATGGGACTCCCGATCACGGCCTCTAGCACTGAGATGCCTCTAGCACTGAGATGCAGTGCCTTAGACTGCTGCGCCACTTGGAAGCTCCACTTAAAGGACTCTCAGACCATGAGAAACAAGATTCTCTGGTCTGATGAAACCAAAATTGAACTCCTTGGCCTGAATGCCAAGCGTCACATCTTGAGGAAACCTGGCACCATCCCTACGGAGAAGCATGGTGGTGGTAGCATCATACTGTGGGGATGTTTTTCAGCAGCAGGGACTGGGAGACTAATTGGGATCGAGGCAAAGATGAACGGAGCAAAGTACAGAGAGATCCTTGATGAAAACCTGCTGCAGAGCGCTCAGGACCTCAGACTGGGGTCAAGGTTCACCTTCTAACAGGACAATGCCCTAAGCACACAGCCAAGACAACGCAGGAGTGGCTTCGGGACCAGTCTCTGAATGTCCTTGAGTGGTCCAGCGAGAACCTGGACTTGAACCCGATCTAACATCTCTGGAGAGACCTGAAAATGGCTGCAGCGATGCACCCCATCCAACCTGACAGAGCTTGAGAGGATCTGCAGAGAAGAATAGGAGAAACTCCCCAAATACAGGTGTGCCAAGTGTGTAGCGTCATACCCAAGCGGACTCATGGCTATAATCAAAGGTGCTTCAACAAATTACCGAGTAAAGGGTCAGAATACTTACTTAAATAAGTATGTAAATACACTGCTCAAAAAAATAAAGGGCACACTTAAACAACACAATGTAACTCCAAGTCAATCACACTTCTGTGAAATCAAACTGTCCACTTAGGAAGCAACACTGATTGACAATACATTTCACATGCTGTTGTGCAAATGGAATAGACAACAGGTTGAAATTATCAACTGAAATAATTCCCACTTTCTAATTTTCTCCCAATTTACTTTGAATCCTGACACAGTACCATACGTGTCCAACAGTTGCAAAATAAATTCTGACATAATGTTCTGGTTCAGATAAATACAGTAAAATGTAATCTGCATACAATGATATCACATGTTGTTATCCACCAATCTCTATTCCCAGGATTGAGCAATGTGTTTGATTATTGATGCTAGGAGTTCCGTGGCTAAAGAAAATAAATAACTGGACAGAGGGCATCCCTGTGTTGTTCCTCTTAACTTAAATGGAGCTGAGATTAGTCCATTTGTACTTCTACCTGCTTTGGGGGATTTATACAATAGCTCAATCCCGGAAATAAATACCAGACCAAACGTGTGTGTTTTTTTTTAAAGACTGCCCTCAAATATGCCCATTCCACTCTATTGAATACTTTTTCAGCATCCAATGATACTGCCACTTTTGGAAAGTTCAAGTTCCTGGTATGAAGAAATCCTATTCCTATGAACCCTGTTTGATCTAAGTGAATCAAGTGTTTTATTACACTGAACAAAAATACATGCAACATGCTACAATTTCAATGATTTTACTGAGTTCATTTAAGGAAATCAGTCAAATTAAATAAATTCATTGGGCCCTAATCTATGGATTTCATATGACTGGGAATACAGATATGCATCTGCTGGTCACATAAACCTTAAAGGTAGGGGTGTGGATCAGGAAACCAGTCAGAATCTGGTGTGACCACCATTTGCCTCATGCATCTCCTTCGCATAGAGTTGATCAGGCTGTTTTATTGTGGCCTGTGGAATGTTGTCCAACTCCAACTTATGGCTGTGTGAAGTTGCTGGATATTGACGGGAACTGGAACATGCTTTCGTACACGTCGATCCAGATCATCCCAAATATGCTCAATGGGTGAGTATGCAGGCCATGAAAAAACTGGGACATTTTCAGCTTCCAGGAATTCTGTACAGATCCTTGCGACATGGGGCTGTGCATTATCATGCTGAAACATGAGGTGATGGCAGCGGATAAATGATACAACAATGGGCCTCAGGATCTCGTCACGGTATCTTTGTGCATTAAAATTGCCATCGATTAAATGCAATTGTGTTCGTTGTCAGTAGCTTATGCCTGCCCATACCATAACCCCAACATGGGGCAGTCTGTTCACAACATTGAAATCAGCAAACCGCTCACCCACATGACTTCTTACATGCTATCTGCCAGGTACAGTTGAAACTGGAATTAATCCGTGAAGAACCTACTTCTCCAGTGTGCCAGTGGCCATTTGAAGGTGACTATTTGCCCACTGAAGTCAGTTACGACGTCGAACTGCAGTCGGTTCAAGACCCTGGTGAGGATGATGAGCACGCAGGTGAGCTTCCCTGAGACTTTCTGACAGTTTGTGCAGAAATGATTTGGTTGCGCGAACCCAGTTTCATCAGCTGCCTGTGTGGCTGGTCTCAGATGAGACCCGCAGGTGAAGAAGCTGGTTGTGGAGGTCCTGGGCTGGCGTGGTTACACATGGTCTGTGGTTGTGAGTTGGTTTATGGTAGAGAAATGAACATTAAATTCTTTGGCAACAGCTCTGGTGGACATTCCTGCAGTCAGCATACCAATTGCACGCTCCCTCAACTTGAGGCATCTGTGGCATTGTGTTGGGACAAAATTACACATTTTAATGGCCTTTTATTGTCCCTAGCACAAGGTGCACCTGTGTAATGATCATGCTGTTTATTCAGCTTCTTGATATACCACACCTGTCAGATGGATGAATTATATTGGCAAAGGAGAAATGCTCACTAACAGGGATGTAAACAAATTTGAGCGAAATAAGCTTTGTGTAAAAATTTATTTTATTTCAGCTCATGAAACATGGGACCAACACCACATGTTGTTTTTATTTTTGTTCATTGTACTATTTCAATGCGTTATGCCAATGCCTTAGCAATTAATTTATAATCCACATTCAAAAATTATACTGGGCGGAAGGTTCCGCAATGACAATCCATCCTTATCTATCTTTTTTTAAGTTGGGTGATTTGAAGCCAAACAGTGATTGGGTAAGTACATTTTTCTCTAGAGTTGCTGTTAGCATATGTAACAGGCTTTAGTGATTTGGGATGAAAGTGTCTGTAAAATTTCACTGGGAATCAATCATCACCAGGAGATTTCCCATTTTGTAGTCTATCGCCTCCACCAGCTCACTTAGGGAAACATTTCCCTATCATACAATTTTTCTCTGATTCAGTTATAATTTGTACATTTGGGCTTATTAAGGAATGTGTCTCTTTCTTTGAACTTTCAGATTGATACGGTTTGATCAAATGTTTTAAAGACTGAGTTAATTTCAGAAATTCCTTTGGGGTTTTTAATGCTGTAGATCAGGGGTGTCAAAGTCAAATGGACGGAGGGCCAAATAAAAAAATCAGCTACAAGACGAGGGCCGGACTGTTCGAATGTTCATTGAAAAATTTTTAAATGACGCATATAGTCTAGTGAACCTAATTGAACCTACTGAAAACCTAACAAATATATTACAATATGATCAGATAAATAAAGCAATATTTTCTTATGGCTCTGTCAGTAATCTTTAATTTTCAACAGACACAAAAGACAAATTTCCTTTATATAAATATCCCCATAACATGAACATTAAATGAAAGAAACCGGTATTCAAGGCACCATCAGTAGACTATATTTTCTATTTTAGCAAAAGTGGGCTAAATTTACTTCAAAGAAAAAACAATAATAGCAATTTTCTATCATCCACTCAACTGAAATATTTTTAAAATATAATTGGATTGAAATACAAAAAAATAAAGTGCAAAAATCTATTAATCAAAAACAACACTTTGTTTAAGGAGAAGTAACATGCAGTGAAAACAAATATTAAATTTTAACTTTTAAACTTGAACTGAGTAAAAACTCTAAATATGTGATTGCACAGTAATGTTCACTTGTTTGAGGTTGAGGGTGATACTTGGTGGTGTCCCATCTTTTCCACAAGTTCATCAATGTTCGGGGTAAGGCTCTGAGCTGAAGAAATCCTCAGAATTGAGTGGAGGTGTTCAGCAGTAAGTCGACTTCTGTGTGATGTTTTGTTCAGGTTCATCAAAGAAAACAGTTGTTCACACAGGTATGTGCTGCCAAACATAGACAACGTTTGAGCAGCCTGGATGCGCAGCTGGGGCATTGTGCCGGGGAGGAAACGGGCGAACTCCGCAGCACCCACTGCCGCATATTTTGCCCTCAGTGCATCATTGCATTGGAGGTCAATCAACTCCATTTGGAGGTTTGGTGGTGAGCTTTCCACGTCAACAGCAAATGGGTTACCGAGCAGTTCCAACCTGCTTTTTTGTGCTTCAAAGTCAGCAAATCGGCGTCGAAAGTCAGCGGCAAGCATACCTATTTTATCAGCCAACTGTGTGCTCGGGAACGCACTGGTAGAGAGTTTTTCTTTCATGGTCTGGCAGCTGGGAAAGTGGCTCAAATTTTCTTTCCGCATCTGCGTCTCCCACAGAGTCAGTTTGGTTTTAAATGCCTTCACTGTACTGTACATATCAGAGATGACACGATCCCGACCCTGCAGCTGCAAGTTTATTGCATTCAGATGACTCGTAATGTCACACAGAAAAGCCATTTCACACAGAAACATTTCGTCTCGGAGTTGTGTTGTGTCTTTCCCTTTGCTGTCCAAGAACAGACAAATCTCCTCACGAAGCTCGAAACATCTTTGAAGCACCTTTCCCTGGCTTAGCCATCGCACCTCTGTGTGATAAGGCAAATCACCATGCTCCGTTTCTAACTCCGTCAGAAATGCCTTGAACTGGCGGTGATTCAAACCTTTGGCTCTGATAAAGTTAACTGTGCGCGTGATGATGCTCATTACATGCTCCATTTTCAAGGCTTTACCGCACAACGCTTCCTGGTGTATGATACAATGATAAGCTGTCAGCTCACCTGTCGCGTTTTCCTCTTGCATCTTTTCCCGTATCTTCGCCACCAGTCCGCTCCTGTGTCCACACATCGCAGGTGCTCCGTCGGTTGTCAAACCCACGAGTTTTTCCCAAGGCAGCTCCATCTCATTTACACATCTTGACACCTCTTCATACAAATCATGCCCCGTAGTTGTGCCATGCATAGGACGTAAAGCCAAAAACTCCTCTGTCACGCTTAGGTTGGAGTCCACTCCGCGGATGAAAATTGACAACTGGGCAATGTCAGAAATGTCGGTGCTCTCATCCACAGCCAAGGAATATGCAATAAAATCTTTTCCCTTTTTCACAAGCTGCTCTTTTAGATTGATGGACAACTGGTATACTCTCTCGGCAATGGTGTTTCTGCTCAGACTCACATTTAAAAAGAGTTGCCTTTTTTCTGGGCAAACTTCGTCACAAACTTTAATCATGCAGTTTTTGATGAAATCCCCCTCCGTAAATGGCCGGGCTGATTTAGCGATCTCTTCTGCCAAAATAAAACTGGCCTTGACAGCAGCCTGGCCTTGTGATTTGGCTTTTTTGAACAGAGCCTGTCGAGATTTGAGGCCTCGTTTTAATTCCTCTGCCTTTTGTAGCCTTTGTTCCATGTCCATATTCTTGTTTTTGTCCGCGTGTTTCGTTTCATAATGTCGTCTCAGATTATACTCTTTCAGTACCGCCACACTTTCTCCACACAGAAGACACACAGGTTTTCCAGCTACCTTCGTGAACATATACTCCGACTCCCACCTTGTTTGAAACCCCCGGTTCTCAGTATCCACCTTCCGTTTTGCCATTTTTGATGGGTATCTGAAAGTTAATTTTACTGTGATGCTGACGACTGCTGTGCCAATAAATATTGAAATGAAGCAGCCTACTGCTCGGTGCGTCACCTTTGCATTGTGGGAAATGTAGTATTGGTGCGTGTAAAAGATCTGCGGGCTGCCGGCTTGCTGCGGGCCGGTTCTAATAATAAATCAAGATCATCCCAGGGGCCGTAAAAAACCTTCTTGCGGGCCGGATGTGGCCCGCGGGCCTTGACTCTGACATATGTGCTGTAGATGGTACATTCCTGGTCCTCTTTCCTAATTTGCCAAGCAAGCATTTTCCCCACACTTTCACCTTGCTCAGCATTGTTTGGATTTCAGGGCAGCTATCTCTGCAGACCAGGTGTTTTTTATTATGCTACAATTCAAGCTTCAACGTGTTCAACTGTTGAAGGGTGTCGACATTTCTATTTAATCTGCGTTTTCTTTCTTAGTCAGTGAATTCTGTAATTGTATTTCTCATTCTTTATTGGTCTTTTTCTTATGTGAAGAGTAAGACCTGATACAACCTCCTCATATGCTTTACGAGCTTCTCAGACAACAGTTGGGCAATCTTCATTATAGACATGCTTTTGGAAATAAATGTAGACCTGTGTGGTGAGATGAGGTTAACTATTCGGTCCGTTAAACAAACTGCTATATGAAAAATATTGTGCGCTATAGCTTGGAAAATAAATTTGACATGTTTCTTCCAACATGAGGGCTGCTTTCCAAAATAAGTGAAATCTGCTTCGTGTTTTGTTTCCTTGCCAGGATACTAACAAGTATCGCGATACTGGTATCGGCCCTAAAGCTCTATTTAGCATTTTCGGGAGTTGGGCCATCGATTAATCCTAAAATTTGTGATAGACCAAGAATGGTTGCCTGGTTACCCAGACTCATTGCTCCGGCGGAACGCTCGTTTGTTTCTTCACCGCAATTTGACTTCCCCCCCCCCCCCCCCCCCCCCCCCCCCACGGACCCTTATAGAACGCATAGCCATTCGAACCGTCTGATTGGGTCCAGAAACTGATGGTTTGGGCCAGAACCAGAACACACGTGGGTAAAGCAACGTTTTGAAAATGTCATTGCCTTTTGATACTGGTTATAGATACTGGTCCAATCGATGATTACTTTGTTTTTGTACAATCCTGCTTGTACAAAACAAACCATTTTTAGATTATGGCAGACTGAAGTATGTAGCGAATGACAGAGCAACGGAAGAATTCAGTGTGTCAGGCAATGATAATGGCATTGAGTTATTCTGTCTACATAGCAGTTTCTGTTTTTCAGGAGTCCTGCGGTTGATTATTTGTATCACAGTGTACTGTTACATGCACACGATCAATATTGTGAATCATCAGAAATATAATAGTTTGGTTTTAAGGAAATTGCCAATCAAAATATACGTTCTACCACAGCCACCATGTTATTTTTGGAACCCTATATGTGAAAAGTATTTGTAAAATGCATTATTTCCGTTTTTCCGAACTCCCTTCACTCGCGGAGAAGAGGGAGGCTGGCGGAGAAGAGGGAGGCTGGCGGAGGCTGGCGGAGAAGAGGGAGGCTGGCGGAGAAGAGGGAGGCTTGCGCCAGCCAGCGCTGGAACTCCGATTTAAACGTCTTATTTCGAGTTTGACCTTAATAAGCAGAGTGAAGTTTACATGACTACTGCCATAATCAGTTTAATATCAAATTATTATTAGTGTGCATGTAAACATACTCACTATGTTTTGGAGTCGAGTAACCGTCATATGTCATGATTGAATGTCTGTTTCAGAGGTGTTCACGGGTCCAGGTCCAAAATGAAAACTTTTCCCTCAGGGTCGGGTCATGTTTGTTTGTCATTGGATCTCTGTAACTACAGCCGAATGGACCTGACCACTGCTCTGCATAGCCCATGAATTGACTAGCTAACATATATAAAGACCTATTCGTTGAACAGGGAGCATTTATTATTATTATTTTTTGGCACTGGTCCATTAGGGTACGGATCGGGTCTAGGTCTTGTTGTCGTCGGGTCCGTCTGGGTCTGATTGTCCTGGGGTCTGTCCGGGTGCAACTTTTTTGGAGCTGAGAAGACCTCTAGTCTGAACTAAAACCAACTTGGTGTGTGTGCAGGAGCTGATGGGTGAGAACCGTGACAGACATGTCTTGTACATTTTTTCCCCTGAGTACGAGACGTAGAGGGACTGCTGTACCCATCAGCCTGGTCTCACTGTAGCTGTCCTTGGCCTGGCTCCCCTGGCCCAGACTGGGGATTTGGGTGAGACTGCTGAGGACTCAATGCTGTCCCACGGAGGGGCATAGAGCGCCCCTAGCAGGGGGCAGGAGGGGCAACAGACAAAGCAGCGGAAAGCACATAATTGGCTCTGCCAAGGCCCTCTGTAATCCTGTCGGCTTAATTTAGGACATGAATAGAAAGACATGGAGGGAAAGAACCGGAGAGCAGGGTGATTTTTTTTTTTTTTTTTTTTTTTTTTTTTTTTTTTTACATGGGCAAGGGCCCTAGAGAGTTTCTCCTTTCGTTTATGAAATCATATTCAATATTAGCTCTGTGACACTGATATGGACACTGGGAATTGCCAGGGACCTCACGATACGATACTTAGGTGCCGATACGATATGTGTTGCGATTCGATCATGTTCCAAACATGTTACTCACCATGTCTGCTGCAGAGCAACAAGAAGCAGCCATGAGAATGAGTTTTGATCAGTCATGGAAATAAGTGTTAAACAAATTGGCTCTCTATTTTAGAAAAAGTTATGGAGGAAAAAATTATGGCGTTTTGGTGCAGGTAAGACTACTAGTGCAAAAATAATATTGCAATACAATATATCATCAAAAAGGACATCCCAATATGTAACCTTTTTTTTAAGTCTCCTCCTTTTTGTTGTACAGTCAGTTGCACCTAAGGACTGACATCACTCATGTCAAAGTGCATAATTCATGGATTGGTGTCATTGTTTTGTAGAGACGGGAGGAGAGGATAAGGGAGGGGAGTTGAATCTCTAATAGGCTTGTCTATCGCTGGCAACAGGAAGTAAACACGAAGCATTGGCTACATACAGTATTAAGTAGTGTTAAGCTGCCTAATCTCCTGTCTCGCGTGAGTGTCTGGGTGAGTGTCTGTGATGTTTGTCTGCTTTTCCCTGGGATGAGCGATGGTGACGAGAGGTGGACTCTGGTGAGCTGGGTGACGTGGGGGGGATCTGTATGTATCATCCTCTTTCATTATGTTCTTTGTCTGTGCGCTTGCCTATTTTTAGACAGCAGGCAGGGTTACTCCTGTTTGCTCTGTGTGTGTGTTTTATTATAGAGATTAGGTTTCAGGCTGTAATAGCCTGTCATGCATTGTTATATGTAAAGTTACCGTTCCGTTGTACTACCGTTGTGCTATTCCCAACAGGGACTTCAGTCTGCCCAATGATCGGTTCTGGTATCAGTCGCGTGTACAGATTTAGAAACGGTTTCAAAGGCGAACAATATGAATGCCGGGATTGTTCCTTGAGAGATGGCAGCAACAGTTAGCTTTTTTTGCTTTTTCTTGGCAGGGCTTTGAGCATAACTCGTCTCTGTTGAAATCTGGGCCAACTCTGGGCAAGGAATATGGGAGAAGTGTGTCTATAGCAGCTGCCAGTAGATGTAGGTCCCCAACTCTTGCTGTAATATCACCATGTTTAGAGAAGGCCCCATCATGTGGCCTCATTTCTCTTCCTGTGTTCTTTACTGTGATGGGGGAGCATCAGTGCTCATTTCCTGTCAAACCAGCCCTGTGTGGTTACAGGGGAATAGAACAACCGCAGCCTCTCAACTTAAGCTTTGCACTACTAGCAGAGGGTGACCGTGCCATTACGGTAAAATGTTTGCTGCCATTGGGGAACAATTGCGCCTTCCATGCTTTGTCTGCATGCTAGAAGAAGAGGAAGTTAAATACTAGGATGTATTTAGGTATTTTTGCGTGACGTATGATTTTAGAATTAGAATCATTGATGTTGCCAATCAAATTATTTACTGTTGCTTAGAAAATAAAATGTTTATTATATGAATTTTCATCTAAATGCATTCCTGTCTTTTCGTCCTTGTTTTCCCAGCTCCAGCTTCTTAACAACAGCCCTGGACTTTGAGAAGGAGCACATGATCACTCCAGTGTTTTCGAGTCTCCCAGGATGTCTCGGCGGAGCCTGCGTCTGCACACTATCACTGGTCTCTATGGCGACGACAGCCTAGACTCTAATCTGAACCACAATGTGTACCACGGTGCCTCCTTCAGCGCAGGAGGAGCCAGTCGCAGAGAGTCCAAGTAAGTGATGCTGCTGCTGCCCTGGGGTTCCTTCTATGGATTTGGGCCTGCGTGTGACAGCCAATGGTTTCCATGTCTAATCTGACTGTTCACTTCTCCCTCTCCCAGGGGGTTGAAGAGCAGGAGGTCTCAGCAGCACTCGGTCTCCTGCACCCAGTCTCTGCTCAGCACCACGCCCCGTAAGAGCCAGCATGGCTCCCGGCAGCACAACAGCAGCGTGACCGCCAGTGACGCCTCCATGCTGGACGAGTCGTGCATCCTGGAGCGCACGCTGGTCGGCAGCTTCTGGGGTTTGGATGAAGCTTCTGAAGATAAAGGTCTTCTTTTTTCTTTTCTTTTACGACCTTATCGATCACAATTACTTGTCCTACCTGAGACATCAGTGTCTTGAATGGATTCCTTTTAAAAAGGCTAATTTTGTGTTTCATTATCAAATCTGTCTGTGCGTTACAGAGCGGACCATGGCGGTAGACCACAGTATGTGTAGGACCAACGGAGACATTAACTCTGTACAGACCCAGACCTCCATGGTGAACGGTAGCTTCTGTAAGGACTTCCCTATCCCCTCGGACAGACATGAGGCTCTAAGCACCTACTCCTCGTCCTCCACTGGTGCCTGCTCTGCCACCAGCTACCAGGCCCTGACAGCCCCCTGTACGTCCCCTCCCTCCACGGTCTACACCAGGGACAAGAGCCGCAAGCACAAAACGGGTGAGAGCCAAGTACTATAATATGTATGCGCTCAGTACTGCATGTGTTGTATCTGGGAGTGTTTTCCCTTTCCATTTGAAGGCATATCATCCACAGTGTTTTGGTTGTTGTTATCATTGCTGATGCATGACTGTGTCAATTTTCATTTTCTTACATTTGACATTCATTGTGATTTTGTGCATTTTCAATCAAGTTGAATTGGTTTGATTCAGGTCTGCTGGTGTCCGTCACGGACACCTGTGTGCGTGTGAGCAGGAGGGCAGCAGCCTCTGTGGCATACGTCTTCTCACTGCTCTTAAAGAGTGTACTGATGAGGACACACAAGAATGGTGAAGGTATCAGCTTCTGCGCCGGCTCGGCTTCTTGCTGTCTTTACAGCGCCAGCGTTGCCTTTCACTCTGTCTCTCTCATATCTGCCTTGCAGCATCCCACTTTTGTGTCATAAATAATGCGGATAACGGATAATTCATCATTTTAGGTTGGTCTCAACTTTTTCCTGCACTCTTAACAGCGGTGTAGTGCTAAGATAGGCTACCACCACATGATTTGCATAGGCTGTCAGGAAATCTGACAATGCTTTGCTAAAGCTCAACATAATCATGCAATCTGGATTATTTTCCCCCTTTTTCTCCCCAATTTCGTGATTACGATCTTGTCTCGTCACTGTAACTCCCCAACGGGCAACGGTCGAGTCATGCATCCTCCGAAAACATGACCCGCCAAACCGTGCTTCTTAACACCTGCTCGCTTAACCTGGAAGCCAGCCGCACCAACGTGTTGGAGGAAACACCGTTCAACTGACGACTGTAGTCAGCCTGCAGGCACCCGGCCCGCCACAAGGAGTCGCTAGAGTGCTAAAGAAAGACCCCCCCCCCCCCGGCAAACACTCCCCTAACCTGGACGACGCTGGGCCAATTGTGCGCCGCCCAATGAGACTCCCGGTCACGGCTGTAGTAACACCGCAATGTGCCACTCGGGAGGCCGGATAATTCCCTTTTAATATCCTCTGTCTCTTTCGGTGGGTAGGAGGGCAGCTGCTTCCACAGTGTCTGTAGTGACTGGGCTCATACAGGCTGCTCTGCTGAAGATGGGCAGTGGGGGCAGGAAATTTGTTAATGGAAGTATTCCACTTTGCTTTTTTAGAGGCTGAACGATTATTCATCGGGGTTGGGCATCCACAAGTCAGGTGTTGCATGATTTGCATGGGACTGTGCTTAGTTGTCACTGGTTGAAACTTGATGTTAGGAATACCCCTCGTTGCAGTCCACCAATCTCTTGCACTGTACTGAATCTGCACTGACACAGGAGGTTGCAGTGGCTGTGTGAATGACCATGGTGGCTCTCACTGCTGACTGACTAACCTAAAACCTTCTCGTCACCTGCTTCTGGACTGTCCTCTATCTTTCTCAACCGGGGGACAGAGGCTGACACTACCACAGCTTTTCCTGCCTACAGCTTTCTCACTCCACCTTCCTTTTCGGGTGTTTGTATGGCACTTTTACCCCACGGATTTCACCCTCTATCTCCCAAACAAATGGACTACCTTCGCTTTGGCTATTGCCCTGGTGACATGCAAATTCGCGCTCTCGCTCTGCGCTCAGGTGAAGGAAGGGAAAGAGGGATGCTCGATCGATATGTAGTTGTCCTAGTTTTTATCTGATTTTCTTTCTTATTGGTTGCAGCTCTCTCCAGCTACTGCGGAAGCATGCATGTAAAGGAGTTGGGGACTGACGGGAAGCACATTAATCTGATTGGCTCTCTGTGTGAGTAACTGACCTCCACACTATAGTTGTTTGTGCATGAACCCTTGACTATGTACTACAAGACGATGTGTTTTTTGTGAATAATAGAATGTGACTTGGTATGATTTTTCATGTAACTCTTCTCATAACCTTTGTGACTACACACACCTGCCACGTACTTGTTAGTGTACTCTTGGTGGAGGAAATGTCAGTCGCACACCTGAATGCATTCAATCAGAGAGGTGCTGCCTTAATCGACGTCTTCGGCGCCGGGGAATAGTTGTTGTTGTTGGGAGGTTAAATGTCTTGCTCAAGGGAAGAACGGCAGATTTTTCAACCTTGCTGGCTCGGGGATTCGTACCATCGACCTTTTGGTTATTGGCCAAGAGCTCTTAACTGCTAGGCTACCTGCCTTTTTAGCCTGCCTCTCTCTCTCAAAACATTTTTATTTTCATGTTTTATTTTCTGCCTTTGCTGCTCACCCACCCTGCTGATGCTAATAGGTGATGACTGCAAACGGAAGCAGCACGCGGAGACACACGCAACCTACACCACATGGGCCTCCCGGTCACACCACGTGTTGGGAGCACTGTGGCTCGCCGCTGTTTACACAGGTTACCTATTAATCCAGCAAACTCTGGCCTATCATGATATACTTGAAACGAGTTCAACATTTAGTCCTTATTTTACTGTTGTATGTAAGTAGATGAAGTTATGCTTTGGTCCCCAGGCTCAAGTGTGTTGTGGGTTGGGCAGGAGGCAGGCTCAGCTGTCTGGGCCGTGATGAGGAGGATGCTGTCAGTTCCCTGGTGGCAGTTAGGTCCCCAGGTCATAATTTTCCCGTGTGTAACCAGCCTCCAGATACACCCCTGCATGATACCTCCTAGTCCTAGTCTCCCCATGGCTAGTTTGTGTGTCTGCCTACCTAACGTGAAACCCATTAGAATGGTGGCTTGGAGTATATCTATCTCTCTAACCTTTTCCCATTTAAGATGACTAGCTGCCGTTTCTTTTGCGTCTCATCATTTCTAATTCACTGCTCTATGCATTAGGCTAGGAAACTGCAGAGACTGTCTGCAGAACTGATCCCCCCCATCTGCCTGCTGCTTCCGTCTCTCTGGGCATTTTAAAGTTGGCGCCAAGAATGGGAGCGATTTGTCACACTGTACAGGAGTTTGATGGAGTCGTGCGATTTGCTAAAGCTGTGCTCTCCTTAAAAAAAGGCTCCTCTCTGCTGTACTGTGCATCTACGCTGACAGAGAACACTTTTGCTCAGCCTTCTCTATCACCTCTGTCTGTAACTAACCCCGCAACCTGTTGCACTGCATTTATGTCCTTGTCTCTTACCTCATCTGGTGAATGTACTTGATTCTCTAATCCTTAGTGCTGTGTGGACGTGCCTCATCTACCCCTCCCGCCTCCTGAAGAACGCTCACTAATCTGCTCCCTGTCTGTCTTTGTGTGTACAGGCAAGGCAGCGACGGGGGTCTTCTGGTGGCTTGGGACTGGATGGTACCATCTGGTTACCCTTCTCTCTCTGCTCAACGTCTTCGTCTTGACACGGTGAGTCTCTTGGGCCTGAGAGTAATGCTCAAGGAACCGGTAACTGCTCAAATAAAGGAAACGCCAACATAAAATGTAGTGTTTCCATTATTTTTGCAGTCACCTGTATGTGGTAGTGGCTGGAGCTCCATAATATGTGATCACACTAACAAGTGTTTTTCTGTTGTCGTAGTTACCCTGCCAAGCTCCTCAAACTCCTGTTGATTTTGCTCCCATTCCTCATCCTCCTGGGTGAGTAGCACCGCTCTCATGCTGGTTATCCATAGGACTGAACAATCACCCACTGTGACCTCTTCCGTCTCCTAAATCCTTCGTTCTCGATGTTCTCCCAGCTCTGTGGCACTGGGGTCCATCCAGCCTGCTGTCTGTATTGCCTGCCGTTAACATCACTGAGTGGAGGACGGCCTACTCCCTCAGTTTCACCTCTGCCCAGACCAAAGACGGGCAGTCCACCATGACTCCACCACCACCACCACCAGCTGTCTCACAGGTAGCAGGGGTGTGGATGCACGTATTCAATCAACCATTATATAATTGTCAGCTTCCTTAAGATCTTCCAATTCTATGGATAAGGCCTGATACTCTGTATAGCTGACCTGACCCCTATCCCCCTCCCCTGTATATGAACAGCCAGGCAGTGTGGCCGTGTCTGTGGACTCTGAGCGCCTGGCCCAGTTGGAGCAGAGGCTGGCCCAACTGTGGGAGAAGGTGGAGGGAGGGGGCCAGAGGCAGGAGCAGCAGCACGGAGAAGTGCTGGGTCTCTACCATTCTCTACGAGAGCAGCTGGACACTCAGGAGGGCAGGGACGGCATGGGGCTGTGGGTGTCTGGCCTGCTGGAGGAGAGACTCACCCTACTGAGGAGAGAGATGGAGAAGGATGCAGTACTGCAGAGGGAACAGGTGATTCTCCAGGTTGGATAGTCAGGGGGTCCATTTCAGGGAGCAGATAGTAATTGTGCTTGTAATGAAAAGTAAATGAGTATATCATTTGGTCCGCTTACTTGGGTAACTTAAAATATATATATATTTACTTTATTTTTTTCTCCTTTTTTTTTTTACCTCTGCTCATTAAACTCTTCCTGTGTTGTGCAGGATGTGATGCTCATTAATTTCTTCCTGTGTTGTGCAGGAGCAGGATGTGATGCTCATTAATCTCTTCCTGTGTTGTGCAGGATGTGATGCTCATTCATCTCTTCCTGTGTTGTGCAGGAGCAGGTTGTGGTGCAGCAGCAAGGCCAAGAGTCTCGTCTTGCTCAACTAGAGGTTCTACTGCAGACACTGGCTGCCAAGACAGAGGTACACATCCATAGATCCTATACTACGTTCTATGTATAGCCCCTGTCCCCACAGAAGGCCTTTTGCCCCCCTGTAAATTAGAATTTGTTCTTAATCGACTTGCCTGGTTAAATAGAGGTAAAATATTTTATATAAATGTACAGACCTTACTGTAGAACCTGTATAAAATGTATTTGTTGTCATATATCCATGTTATGTTGATGATGTCTTCAGGAGGTGCAGAGGAGGCAAGTTGAGACTGCCAGTGCCACGCCAGTTCCTGCGCCAGTCAGGTGAGTTCAGCACAAAACCCTTTGGATTGTAATAATTAAATGAAATCACGAGTGGTGTTGAATATTGCTCCCTGTGTGTGCCCTTCGATTGTGGGTGTGGACAGTGAGTCCCATGATGCCTTGCTGGCGGAGGTGCAACGGCTGGAGGCGGCACTGGGGAGCATTAGGCAGGACCTGCAGGGGGTGATGGGATGCCAGGGCATGGGGGACCGCTTGGACCATCTCCATGACATGGTGAGTTGCTTGCACTCTCTCTCTGTTCTTACATGCATTGCTCCAGTATGTGCCTTTCCAGATGGCCTCTTCCATTGCTTTGAATAGCTGGTCCTGTATAGACACTCAATATTTTCTCTGACTGAATCTCAGCATAATATTTTTTTCTGAAGATCTTTTGTATAAATCTCCTCTGTCGACCCTTGACCTCTGTGGTTGTGACAGGTGTCTGAGCAGGTGTCTGCCCAGGTGAGGCGGGAACTGCGGATCCTGTTCTACGGCAGTGAGCAGGCCGGAGATTCCGAACCCGGGGAGAAGGAACTCCCTGAGTCACTAATGCAGTGGCTCTCTGAGCGTTATGTGAGCGGGGCAGACCTGCAGGCCTCTCTGGCCTCCCTGGAGCTCAGCATCCTGCAGAACGTGAGCCTGCAGCTTGAGGAGAACAGGGTCAGGCAGGAGATGCTCAGCACTGAGACGGTCTCTCAGACCGTGATGCACACTGTTGGGGCCGGGATGTCCGAGGAGGTAGGTTGTTTGTTTGAGTGCGATGAGCCAAGTAAAGCCTCCCCCAGGCCAAACCCTCCCCTAACCCGGACGATGCTGGTCCAAACCCTCCCCTAACCCGGACGATGCTGGTCCAAACCCTCCCCTAACCCGGACGATGCTGGTCCAAACCCTCCCCTAACCCGGACGATGCTGGTCCAAACCCTCCCCTAACCCGGACGATGCTGGGCAAATTGAGCGCCGCCCTATCAGACTCCCGGTCACAGCCGGTTGTGACACAGCCTAGGTCACGGCCAGAAGTGACGGCGCAACACTGCCATGCAGTGCCTTAGACCGCTGCGCCACTCGGGAGGCCATATATACTTTTTGTTAATATCGTTTTAAATTAGATTCAGTGTTTTGGTGTTCTCAATTAATTATTTCTTGTCCGTCTGCATTATTCTAGTTCCTCACCCAACAACTCTGTTCCTCTCTTGCTCCTCCAGCATGTGCAGCTGATGGTGAAGAATGCTCTGAAACTCTACTCCCAGGATCGGACCGGCCTGGTGGACTACGCTCTGGAGTCTGGAGGTAAAGTTTCACAGCTGTTGTGGTGGCGGGGCGTGGAGACCTACGTTGACTGTTTTGTCTACTGCCTATTATTTAGAATGATCTGTTTTGGCTTTGCACAGTACACTGTTTCTGCTATGACTGGCTTCAGCTATGCCCTCGTTGTGAGGGTGGCTGACATTGTGTACGGTCGTGAAAGTGACATCATGGCTACGTGTGTGCAGGTGGCAACATCCTGGGCACTCGCTGCTCTGAGACGTTTGAGACAAAGACGGCACTGATGAGTCTGTTCGGCCTCCCACTCTGGTACTTCTCACAGTCTCCTCGTGTGGTCATACAGGTACGGCTCAAGTCACCACATGAGACTAGTCTTTTTTTTGATGGCTTGGTGATTACATTAATGGATTATATTGGGAGAGTTTTAGTTCCTGATACTGCCTAGCCAACACATTCAGCCACTGGTCTGATCAATGCTCTCTCTCTTTTCCACTGCAGCCCGACGTCCATCCAGGGAACTGCTGGGCGTTTCAGGGTTCCCATGGTTACCTGGTGATGCGTCTCTCCATGAGGATCGTGCCCTCTGCCTTCTCATTGGAGCACATCCCCAAAGACCTGTCGCCAACAGGCAACATCGACAGTGCCCCACGCCAGTTTAACGTCTATGTAAGCCACACTGCTTACCCAATTTAACATGCCACATGTTTGTTATTGCTGTCTTTACAAGCCATTCAGAAGAACACCTAGTAGATGCTCAAGTCAGTCACGTTTTCTGTGAATGTGCTCTGGTGAAGCAGTACTGATTGACACACTTACTGCTGTGGCTCTCTGCTGTTTTCTAACTGTGTCGTCGGTTTCCAGGGTCTGGATGATGAATACCAGGAGGAGGGTAAGCTACTTGGCAGCTATACCTACCAGGAGGATGGGGACGCGCTACAGACTTATCCCGTCACCGTAAGTACACTTAACACTACCTCAACGGGCTTGATTGGTCAGATGTAGATGTTTTGTAAGTAGTCCACATGCAGTGTTGGGGAGTAGTGAACTACATGTTGTTGAACTACATTTTGCAGTAGCTTGGTGGTAGATGAACTTTATTCAAAACTTGGTGTTTTTTTCAGTAGTTATACTGCTACACGGCAAAAAAGTAACTAACTACTGGAACTACACACTGTTTTTGCAAAAAGAAAATGAAATAATGTCCTTTTTCGCTATCAGACCTTCCTAATTCTCACGTGAAAACACATCTTTGTGTTTAATAGGCTCAATTACACATTGTGTTAAAATCTGATTCCAGAGTGATCTGTTCTTGCAATTGTTTGTCTATGACATTTCAGATTTAGATGTGATAATTTATCACAAAGTAGCTTAGATGTAGTGAACTACTGTTTCAAAGTAGCTTTAGTTAAGTACACTACAGTGTATTTAGCTTGCTTTAGCATCTTAAGTAATTGGTAGTTTGGTAAACTATGATTTCAGAGTAGCTTTCCTGACACTGTCCACATGGCATTTATCTCTAGCACTACTAGAGATGGTGACTTGGCAAGTTATAGGTCTTGCTACTTGAGTGTAAACTGAGTGTCCTTTGCCATCTATCCACAGGAGGAGAACGATAAAGCCTATCAGACCATTGAGGTTCGGGTGCTGTCCAACTGGGGACACACGGAGTACACCTGCCTCTACCGCATCAGAGTGCACGGTCAGCCCAGTATCAACTGATGGCACCGAGCAGACCACCCTGCCTACATTTGAATGTTCTGCGGATGACTGGAGGCATATTATGCAAAAAATGATTGGATAACAATCAGTGCTTTACTACTGGTTGAAAAGTGTTTTGAGTACATTTTTCTCAGTCTATTTAGACATGAGCTATACGTATTCTGAGACCAAACTGGATTCTTGAGTGTTGAGCCCCTTCTCGCACATGGTTAAACCAGGTTTTAGCATGTTCATTTACGAATAATGTAAACGTGTATGTCATTTTAAGTCTACTAATGTCAAATGCTTTGAAAGATGTATATGCTATATGCAGTTATTAAAATGTTTATTTTGTTTGTATGCAGTTATTAAAATGTTTATTTTGTTTGTTTTTTAAAGGGAAGTAAGTAAGTTAGGGATATCTTGCACTGGTCCCTTCAGCCACAGAAATCAGGCTTTGACCATTAACCTTTTATCGATAATCTAAAAGTGCCCAGTTGTAAATCTCATTATTTATTTGTTTGTCCTGATTTAGCAATCTGTGTACTATATTTTTGTAAAGGCTTTTCAGACTATTTGTAAAATTGGCTTGGGACTATACAGGTGTTTTTTTTTTTTTATATAATTTTATTTTTGTCTTTTGTAACTTGTAAGAAATGTTCAAATAAAGACCTTCATTTCCAGTTGTTGTAAAGTAACGGTCATTGATTGTTGTAAAGTAACGGGTTTTTTTAAATAACTTTGAAAGGAAATGTTAGGCTGAGAAGTTTCAAAAAATGTGGATGTTTTGTTTTATCATGCCCCACAGGCACAGCTTGGTTAAAGTCTGATTCTCCACCCATCTTCCTGAAGTGTGCCCCCATTCACACTGATTCTGACCCATCATGTCCAGTCCAGTAAATGACAATAATGCTCTATGGACAGTTTTTATATCCTAGACTGAACAGAGAAGAAAATACTCGGTGCAGAATTCTCAAATGCAGCAGTCACTTGTCGTAGCTAGTCATTTGGGGTGGTAGTATCTCTCGCCCAGTAGGGGTCGCTATACTCAACAATAAGGGAGGGGCAGCAGTAGCAAAGAGTAGCTATATTCTCTCCAAGGAGCTGCTCAGTAAATACGACTCGTGCTGCTTTTTGACTGTAACAGCAGTGTTACACTAGTGTATACACCCTGATTTTCATACTAGGGAAGTGTTTCCATATCTAGGGTTGAGAGTGAGGACTTGTGAAGAGCAGGATCAATAACTGCATAATCAAGACCGTTGCTTTTTGAGAAGGTGTTAACCGTCGAAGATGTAAACCCATGTTCATAGTTAGCCATTGTTATGTAAAAGCATGCTGAAAAGTACCAGTGGCCTAACCTTGGCTCCAAGTCAGAGCAGGTCTGCTGGAGCCATGGCCTAGTGCAACCTGGACTCCTGGGTAGACATAACATAGTCAACGAAAATACGGGGCACTGAAATTAGTATGTTACGTTTGGAATGGAATTCATTTGTGATGTCCATACATTTTGTATGATATGTTACAAATTATAATTTCTATGTTATGTATTGCAATTCGTACAATATGTTACAAATTTGCAATGCGTGTGATATGTTACGAATTACAATTTGTTGTTCCTAATGTTAGCTCGGTGGCTAATGCTAACATTAGCTAGGTGGCTAATGTTAGCATTGTTAGGTTAAAGGGTTTAGGTTGTGGATGGGTTAGCTAAGTAGTTGCAAAATAGCTCAAAAGTAGTGAGTAGTTGCTAAAATGCTAAAGTTGTCTGTTACGAGATTTTAACTCGCAACCATTGGGTTGCTAGATGTTCTTCATACACCCACCAACCCTACTTTCGTTTAAGTAACCTTCTGTCTTATGTAACCACACCAAAGGTAACATGATACTAATTTGAATTTGAGACATGGCCTGCATACATGGAAACAAAGGTCTGAGCCTTCTGGGTTAAACATTGGGGCAGAGATTGAAGAGGCGAAGCGAGAGGGATAACTGGGCCCAAAATCAGCGAGGAGTTTTTGTATGGAGGTCAATGAGAGTGTTGAATTTAGTTAACAAAAAAATGAATGGCTTAGTTGCTATGTGTGGCTTATTTGATCAAATAGAAGTTGAGTAATGTTTAGGTTGTTACGAGTGTAAGTAGGACACGTGACGTCCCGGCAACTTTGAGAAAAAACACATATCTGAGTTGTGCCCATTGTTCACAGCGTGTCTGCCCTCTCGTTGACTAGAATGGTCCCACTTGGTCTTGCCGGCTCCAGACAGTCATCCATTTTTCAAGACGCTTATTTCATTGTTAGACTGGCCACTTGAGTATCTAGTCAGTACTGTATAATGGATCATCTGTGACAGGTAAATCCTCATTGGAAATGAGCCATCAGTGGACCGGTGATGAACTCATGAACTACAGCAAAGAAATTCTAGCCTAATCACACTAAGCTTTTTGTGATATAATCTTTATTGAGGTGGTGATAAAATATACTATTATATACACTGTATATTCTATACTCTTATAATATTGACTCAGAGACACTAAGCCCCGCTCAGGTAATACCTCCCATCCTTTGTAAGCGTCATCGCCGTACTGATGTCTTTCCTGCCAGGGGTGTTGTCTATACTGTCTATACTGCCAGGGGTGTTGTCAGTTGTAATCTTGTACCCAGTCCTTTGAATTCCACTCTTAGATCTGTAGTCTTCTCACCCAGTGCAATGTGAATTCCATAAACTTGAATACCCCCTCGGATTTCAAATCACGTAGAGGGCTTGGGCTATTGCACGATAGCAACCAAAACCCATGTAGTTCAGTTTCTAACATTCCATCATTGGTTACTCTGAGAGTTCCTCATATTGACATTGGCCGCGGCCTCAGGGCCTATGGTACTAACCTTGGAAAAGTCATTTCTACTCCTTCCTCTATTACTAATAGGGATAGACCAAATGGTGCAGTTCTATGCAATCTTATAGCCATACCAACTATATCAATATCAACCATCAGACAGGGCCTGCAACCGCCTACTGAAAGTTGGAGATTTCTTGTGACTTTAAAAATCGTAAAGGACTTGGATTGATGCATCTGAAAATTAGGACTGTACTAGATTACATCAACATCTGGGCTATGCAGATGAACCCAGACACTCTGGTATTGACTGAAACTTGGAACTCTTGGGATATTCTGGACTCTGATATTAAAGATGCACTATGCAGAAATAGCTCTGCCATTTCCTGGTTTCTAAATTCTAATAGTTCACCTAATATAAGTTTATGTGACAAAACAAGCAAGTATAATATAGAGAATAATTGTACTATCTAAACCCGTGTGAAATATATTTTACAAAACCAAAAATATTGCATTTTCAGCTGTTTGAAGCTGGTGTACAAAACCCAAAGTAAAAGACTCAAAAAACAAAACATGGAGCAGATCTACCGCTTCTTAGACTTGCTTTCAATGAGCATTACAGAACTATAATAAACATGTGAAGTTGGTCAGGTTGCCCAGAAAGTGACATATTGCAGCTTTAATATTGAGGGTTATAATGTGTTCAGCACTGACAGAGAGGGTAGAGGTGGTGGAGTGGCCATTCGTATAAAACATATTTGCTGTTCCTTATTAACTGAAATCCATTTACCTCTGCCAACTTTTTTTGCTACTATCTTCAAGCCTTTGTCTGGGGAAAAATGTATCCATAACTGTTATACGGGTCTATCGTCCTCCCTCGGCTAACTTTTGTGCACTTGAGGAGTTAACTAGTTTGTTGTCTTCTTTTACTAAGTCAGAAGTTATTATCCTGGGTGACCTAAATTATGATTGGTAAATGCAGGCTTCAGACAATCTAAAAGACGTATAATGATGAAAAACCTGACTAAACCTAAACCAGCTGGTGACTAAGCCTACACGGCCCAACCCTAAAGATCCTTCAAAGTCAACTCTGATTGATCTTATTTTAACAAATACACCAGAGAAATATACATACTATACAAAACATTAAGAACACCTACTCTTTTCATGACACAGACTGACCAGGTGAAAGCTATGATCCCTCATTGATGTCACATGTTAAATCCACTTCAATCAGTGGAGATGAAGGAGAAGAGACAGGTTAAAGAATGATTTTTAAGCCTTCAAACAATTGAGACATGGATTGTGTATGTGTGGGCAAGACAGTCCGTGTTCTGACGAATTGAGGCTGTTCTGTGGTAAAAAGGGAGGTACAACTCAATATTAAGCAGCTGTTGCTAATGTTTGGTATACTCAGTGTGTTTCTACTGGTGTCTTCACGCAAGACACTAGAGACCATTACCCAGTTGTTTGTGTTAGAGATGTGAGAATACACAAATCTGAGCCTTGTGTCATCACAAAGAGGCTATTTAAAAACTACAGTGAACAGGGTTTTTTACATGTGATCTTGATTATATTTCCGCTATCCCTGAACCTGATTTATCTTTCAGCCTTTTTGCAGATGTCTTCAATACTATTGTGGATAATCATGCTCCCTTGAGATGGTTTGGGATGAGTTGGACCACAGAGTGAAGAAAAAGCAGCCAACAAGTGCTCAGCATATTTGGGAACTCCTTCAAGACTGTTGGAAAAGCATTCCAGGTGAAGCTGGTTCAGAGAATGCCAAGAGTGTGCAAAGCTGTCATCAAGGCAAAGGGTGGCTACTTTGAAGAATATAAAATATATTTTTTATAAAACACTTTTTTGGTTATTACATGATTCCATTTGTGTTATTTCATAGTGTAGATGTCTATTATTCTACAATGTGGAACATAGTATAAATAAACAAAAACCCTTGAATGAGTAGGTGTGTCCAAACTTTTGACTGGTACTGTATGTATTCATGTTTGCTGACATTTCAATCAATCAAATGTATTTATAAAGCCCTTTTTGCATGAGCAGATGTCACAAAGTGCAACCTAAAACCCAACCTAAAACCCCAAACAGCAAGCAATGCAGATGTAGACGTACAGTGGCTAGGAAAAACTCCCTTTAAAAGACATGAACCTAGGAAGAAACCTTGGCTCTGAGGGGTGGCCAGTCCTCTTTTGGTTGTGCCGGGTGGAAATTATAAGAGTACATGGCCATTAAAAGGCCAGATCAATCTTCAAGATGTTCAAACGTTCATAGATGACCAGCAGGGTCAAATAATAAACACAGTAGTTGTAGAGGGTGTAACAGGTCAGTACCTCAGAAGTACATTTCAGTTGGCTTTCCATTGCCGAATACTCAGAGGTCGAGACAGCCGGTGCGGTAGAGAGGGAGAGAGAGAGGGCGAGAGAGGGTCGAAAACAGCAGGTCGGGGACAACGTATCACGTCCAGTGAACAGGTCAGTCAGTATTCCATAGCGAGGATAGATGCAGAGCCTTGGTCTGACGCCATTAAAAGGTAATTTATCACCTTCATGAGTGCATTCTCAGTACTATGATGGGGTCCAAAACCTGACAGGAGCATTTTGTATACATTATTTGTCTTCAGGAAGGCAGCTTGTTCTCACATTTTTGAGAGGAAAGGGAGATTCAATATAGGCCGATAGTAATTTTTTTTTTTTAAATTTAAGTTTGGCTTTTGCAGGAGAGGCTTTATATTTTATTTTTAGTGAGTTTGGTATACATCCAAAGGATAGGGAGATGTTTATTATGTTCAACATAGGAGGGTCAAGCACAGGAAGTAGCTCTTTCAGTAGTTTAGTTGGAATAGGGTCCAGTAGGCAGCTGGAAGGTTTAGAGGCCATTACTATTTTTGTGAATGTGTCAAAAGATACAGGATTAAAGAAATCCTATGTCCTGGCAGTTCTGGGTATTACGAAAAGGTTCAATTTACATCCTTGGTTAGGTGGTTAACTGATTTTTGTACTCTGAAGACTTTGGGTAGGTGGAGGGAGTCTGGAAGGGCATTTAGGAATCTTTGGGTTGTCAGAGAATTTATATCGCAGCTTTTGATTATCTTTGGTTGGGGTTTGAGCAGATCCTTTGTTGCTATTTCAAACGTAATAACATGGTGGTCCAATAGTCCAAGATTATGAGGAAAAACATTTAGATCCACAATATTTATTCCATGGGACAAAACTAGATCCAGGGTATGACTATGGCGATGTGTAGGTTTGGAGACATGTTGGAAGTGATTGAGTAGGCTGCATAGTTTTCATGACTAGAAGCTTAAAAGACGAAAACGCAGTCATGTTTTTCCCGTAAATTCAAATTTGAGGTCATAAATTTTAGCAATACCTCCGCCTTAATGGGATGCGGAGGGGGATTTGGTCACTAGTGTAACCAGGAGGAGAGTCCTTATTTAACACAGTAAATTCAAATCAAATCAAATTTTAATTGTCACATGCGCTGAATACAACAGGTGTAGTAGACCTTAGGGTGAAATGCTTACTTACAAGCCCTTAACCAACAATGCAGTTTAAGAAAATACCCCCCCCCCCAAAAAGTATGAGATAAGAATAGCAAATAATTAAAGAGCAGATGTAAATAACAATAGCGGGGTTATATACAGCGGGTACCGGAACAGAGTCAATGTGCGGGGGCACCGGTGTCGAGATAATTAAGGTGATATGTACATGTAGGTAGAGTTATTAAAGTGACTATGCATAGATAATAACAGAGAGCAGCAGCAGAGTAGAAGGGGAGGTAGCCATTTGATTAGCTGTTCAGGAGCCTTATGGCTTGGGGGTAGAAGCAGTTTACAAGCCTCTTGGACCTAGACTTGGCGCTCCAGTACCGCTTGCCGTGCGGTAGCAGAGAGAACAGTCTATGTCTAGGGTGGCTGGAGTGTTTGCCAATTCTTAGGGCCTTCCTCTGACACCGCCTGGTATAGAGGTCATGGATAGCCGGAAGCTTGGCCCGGTGATGTACTGGGAAGTATGCCCTACCCTCTGTAGTGCCTTGCGGTCGGAGGCCGAGCAGTTTCCATACCAGGCAGTGATGCAAGCAGTCAGGATGCTCTCGATGGTGCAGCTGTAAAACCTTTTGAGGATCTGAGGACCCATGCCAAATATTTTCAGTCTCCTGAGAGGGAATAGGTTTTGTTGTACCCTCTTCAGAACATCTTGGTGTGCTTGGACCATGTTAGTTTGTTGGTGATGTGGACGCCAAGGAACTTGAAGCTCTCAACCTGCTCCACTACAGCCCCGTCAATGAGAATGGGGTTGTGTTCGGTACTCCTCTTCTTGTAGTCCACAATCATCTCCTTTATCTTGACCACGTTGAGGGAGAGGTTGCTGTCCTTGCACCACACAGTCAGGTCATTTACCTCTCTCCCTATAGGCTGTCTCATCGTTGTCTGTGTTCAGGCCTACCACTGTTGAGTCATCAGCAAACTTGATGATGGTGTTGGAGTCGTGCCTGGCCATGCAGTCATGAGTGAATAGGGAGTACAGGAGGGGACTAAACACGAACCCCTGAGGGGCCCCTGTGTTGAGGATCAGAGTGGCAGATGTGTTGTTACCTACCCTTACCACCTGGGGGTGGCCCGTCAGGAAGTCCAGGATCCAGTTGCAGAGGGAGGTGTTTAGTCCCAGGGGCCTTAGCTTAGCAATTAGCGATGAGCTTTGAGGGCACTATGGTGTTGAACGCTGCGCTGTAGTAAATGAATAGCATTCTCACATAGGTGTTCCTTTTTCCAGGTGTGAAAGGGCAGTGTGAAGTGCAATAGAGATTGCATCATCTGTCTATCTGTTGGTGCGGTATGCAAATTGGAGTGAGTCTAGGGTTTGATCAGCCTTTCAAAGCATTTCATGGCTACAGACGTAAGTGCTATGGGTCGGTAGTCATTTAGGCAGGTTACCTTAGTGTTTTGGGCACAGGGATTATGGTGGTCTGCTTGAAACATGTTGGTATTACAGACTCAGACAGGGAGAGGTTGAAAATGTCAGTGAAGACACTTGCCAATTGGTCAGCGCATGCTCAGAGTACATATCCTGGTAATCCGTATGGCTCTGTGGCCTTGTGAATGTTGACCTGTTTAAAGGTCTTACTCACATCGGATGCGGGTGGCGTGATCACACAGTCGTCCGGAACAGCTGATGCTCTCATGCATGTTTCAGTGTAACTTGCCTCAAAGCGAGCATAGAAGTTATTTGGCTCGTCTGGTTGGCTCGTGTCACTGGGCAGCTCTCTGCTATGCCTCCCTTTGTAGTCTGTAATAGTTTGCAAACCCTGTCACATCCGACGAGCGTCTTAGCCGGTGTAGTAGGATTCAATCTTAGTCCTGTATTGACGCTTTGCCTGTTTGATGATTCGTCAGAGGGCATAGCGGGATATCTTCTAAGCTTCCAGGTTAGAGTCCCACTCCTTGAAAGTGGCAGCTCTACCCTTTATCTCAGTGCGAATGTTGCCTGTAATCCATGAGGACGGACGTCCTCGATGCACTTATTGATAAAGCCAGTGACTGATGTGGTGTACTCCTCAATGCCATTGGAAGAGACCCTAAACATATTCCAGTCTGTGCTAGCAAAACAATCCTGTAGTTTAGCATCTGCTTCATCTGACCACTTTTTTATAGACTGAGTCACTGGTGCTTCCTGCTTTAATTTCTGCTTGTAAGCAGGAATCAGGAGGATAGAATTATGGTCAGATTTGCCAAATGGAGGGCGAGGAAGAGCTTTGTACGTGTCTCTGTGTGTGGAGTAAAGTTGCTCTAGAATTGTTTTTCCCTCTGGTTGCACATTTATCATGCTGATAGAAATTAGGTAAAACTGATTTAAGTTTCCCTGCATTAAAGTCCCCGGGAGCCTCCTCTGGATGAGCGTTTTCCTGTTTGCTTATGGCGGTATACAGCTCATTGAGTGCGGTTTTAGTGCCAGCATCGGTCTGTGGTGGTATGTAGACAGCTACGAAAAATACAGATGAAAACTCTCTAGGTAGATAGTGTGGCCTAGAGCTTATCATGAGACACTTAACCTCGAGACTTCCTTAGATATCGTGTACCAGCTGTTGTTTACGTATATGCATAGGCCCCCGCCCCATGTCTTACTAGAGGCTGCTGTTCTATCCTGCCGATATAGTTAATAACCCGCCAGCTGTATGTTCTTAATGTCGTCGTTCAGCCACGACTCGGTTAAACACAAGATATTACAGTTTTTAATGTCCCGTTTGTAGGATATACGTGCTTACAGTTCGTCCCATTTATTTTCCAGCGATTGAACGGGACAGAAGGCAAAGGCTGATTAGTTACTCGTCGCCTGATTCTCACAAGGCACAAGGTTTCCTTCTTCAGCGAATGATCCCGTCCGGCTCATTGAAGAAAAACTCTTCATCTAATCTGAGGTGAGTAATCGCAGACTTGAGCCATGTTTCAGTCAGGCCAATCACATTAAGGTCACATCAAGGTAATGATCAGTGATTAGTTCATTGACTATGACTGCCTTGGAAGTAAGGGATCTAACATTACATAGTCCTATTTTGAGATGTAAGATATTATCACAATCAGTGGCAACCCGTCATTCAGGGCAAGCCCTACCTGTTTAGCAAAAAAACAAATAAATAGAGATATTTTATTGCCTGTTTAGCATGTTATTTTGTCATTGATACGTGTCCCATATCAGTTTGCAAACAATTTAAAAAATCTTCATACAAACATTTCTTGAGTAAGGCAGCTCCAAAATGCAGGTGTTTCATCCTAGCTCAGTGCTTTCTGTGGTGGTGGGGTAGCCAGCGGAAAATACGGAGCGAAGTGGTTGGTAATGTTCTCTAGTTGCATAGTGATTAGCTCAGTGTTTTCCCACTCATGGGGACACTACGTCACCGCAAAATCTATGGGGAGAGCTCAAAAATTGAAGCTCCTTGAGTGCTGCCATAGAGTTACATTATAAGTGCCCATCCAAGAAGGCTCAAGGTCAATGGCCACAGATAAAATGATGTCAAATCACATTATATCTACCGTAGCTTTGATGGAATGAGGCCTCCCGAGTGGGGCAGTGGTCTGCATCGCAGTGCTAGCTGTGCCACTAGAGATTCTGGGTTCGAGTCCAGGCTCTGTTGCAGCCAGCCGCGACTGGGAGACCCATGGGGCTGCGCACAATTTGCCCAGCATCGTCCGAGTTAGGGGAGGGTTTGGCCGGCAGGCATTTCCTTGTCCCATCACGTACTAGCGACTCCTGTGGCTGGCCGTGCGCAGTGCACGCTGACACAGTTGCCTGTTTACAGTGTTTCCTCTGACACATTGGTGCGGCTGGCTTCTGGTTTAAGTGGACATTGTGTCAATAAACAGTGCGGCTTGGTTGGGTTGTGTTTCGGGGGACGCACGGCTCTTGACCTTCGCCTTTCCAGAGTACGTACGGGAGTTGCAGCAATGAGACAAGACTGTAACTACCAATTGGAGACCATGAAAAAGGGGTATAAAAAAAGCTTTAATGGAATGATCTGGTCAACATCATACTTTCAAAATCTTATCTAGCAAGCTAGACAAGCAGTCATCATCATGAATCACGTCGGTAAATCGTTTTCAATCCTTGTCATATGAAGAGAAATTATAGATAAAACGTATCCATGCTCATCGGCCATTGGACAAGTTCAACAATGAGTGGTTTGGAAGGAATCAGTGGCGGTTAACTGCAAGCGTTACTAAAGCCAATCACTAGTGTGCTATTCAGTGGAGTGGGATGTGGTCCAAGTCTGGGTTTAAGGGTCTCTTTTCCAAGCTTAAAAGGATAAACATTTCTGTCGGGTGCAGAAGAACTGGAAATTCGGAACTGGAAAATCTCAGAGTTCAAGACACCTGGGAACTCAGAAAAAAACGAGCTCAGACTGGGAAAATACGTTTTGAACGGTCATCCAACTCAGAATTCCAAGTCGGGAACTCAGGCCTCTTTCTAGAGCACCGACCTGAAGATCAGTGACGTCATGATTCAACCTTGTTTCCCCCCCCCAGTTGTCTTGAAAGCACCATAAATCCAGAGAATGCCAGATCTTGATGACAAATTCTGTTGACAAAATTTGCCCACAAGGACAGCCGCGCCACCTTCTTATTCAAGTGAGCAAGGCACAACAAGGTGAGTCCAAAAATGTATTGTATGCTGCTGCATAAATTATGTAATATGCCAGGGAGATATGTATACTGTAGCTAAGAAAGTAATAGTAAGTGTATGTTGTGTAGTAAGCTGTTAGCAGCCTATGTGCCTCACCCTAATAATTTGGTCCCTTTCTCCCTATAGCCTGTTTTAGAGAAATGTAATCATTGAATATTGTAAGAGTTTTCATTGTCTGCTTATATGCCCCCTTTATTTATCCTATGGTTCTGACTTGGTGAACAGGGAGAATACTGTAAGAACAGCCCATGTGCTGAATTATGTTGCTGTACATTTCAAAAGTGCTGAACAAATAGTTACATTGACTATGTCCGTCCTAGCTCGCTCATTATGTCTTAATCGAAATTACGGATTGCCTCTAATATGCTTGTTGTCCCCTTATACCATAGTTTGTACATCCTAATTGTCAATAGAAACCACATTTGTTTAAGCAAGTTAGCCACATCAGCAATGTTTTTTTTAAAGGCCGTAAATGAGGCTGAATGAACTGTTTTTGTGCCAGACAAGGCTCCGCTGATAGCCAGGTGTAGCAGTGGTAAGGATTCACTCCATGGTGCGGAAAAGAAAGCTCTGCTGTTGGGACATCTTTATGTAGGCCCTAACAGTTTGTGGGCACCGTTTGAAACCGTTACAGTGCAATTAATGTATTGTTTAGTGTTGTGTTGTGTCATGGCTTTGCTGGCATCTAAAACATGGTTTTGTTTGTTTGCCCCACCAAGAATTACATGCTAAAATCTCCACTGATCACAATCTCTTTCAATAACGACAGGAATGGAGGAGGTATTTTATCCAGTGAGACCGCTAAGGCCAACACTGCCATGTTAAGTTTTGGTGGACCTAGACCGAGGCACTGTCTCTATAAAAAGCTGAGCTGACTGCACTGACTGTGCTAGTGGCAGACTCAACTAAACTGGCCTGCATCCTATCTCATTGTGACCGTAGATTTTTTTTTTTAAATAAAAAAAAACGTTTTATCACATAAATAAGGTAACTGTAATAAAACGGTGAAAATGTGTTAAAACCCCAAATGAGTGAAATTAAAGTGGCCTAACTTTAGCAGGGAATCTGGTCACTAACGCCCCAGACTCTATTTGATAGTACCTGACTTGGATGTAAACAACACAAGGTCATAGCCAAAGATACAGTATTTATAGATTTCCTTCAGGGAACGCCTCCTCTGTGAAGTGCGCATGTGCACAAATCTTGCACTCCTTCTAAACAACGCTATTTTTTAAGACTTTGGCAAAGGGTAAAGTCTATAAAACGTAATGCATTGTGTTCGTAACAGATTTTAGTTTTGGGAACAGAAAATGTATTGAGATCAGATGTTTCATCGATGAGAACATTTGCAGAATGTCGACACAGTTTCACCCAGTTCCATCCTCTCCCACTACTTGCCACTGGACTTCCTCTCTCTACCATATTTGGTGGTGAGAAAACGTTCTGAACGGATGCTTCAGCTTTATAACCCCTGTGGCGTGTCTGTGTTGCCCATTCTGTCTGTGCCATAACCCATAACTAACTACGGCAAGTAAAATGGGTCAATGCTAGGTATTTTGTGTGTATCCGCTTTCTGCACTGTCAGTGTCAACGTTTGGTTGTTGGGCCGAGTTGCTGGGAACAAACAATAATGATGTCGGAGCAGGAGGCTCTGAAGTGCTCCAATGCAAGAAACCGTGGAGGAACGCAGCGGGTTGAAGGGAAACTGCGAGCCAGTGTGGAAAAGGGAGATTACTATGAAGCTCACCAGATGTACAGAACCTTATTTTTTAGGTAAGAAATTTCAATTTTCGTTAGCCCGGTGAGATTATTAGTTCGCTTTTGGGCCTCCCCTTTCCAGGTCGTTATGCTTGTTAACCTTGCTGCCTACATTTTAGTGTATGATTGGTATATTCAAGGTACTGCCCCACCCACTCGGGTCAGTCCTTCTTTTTGTTTGGACAGTTTTTTGCGTCAATCACTCCAACTCCCAAAATGGGACACAGCATGCGAGCTAGCCTAGCTAATGTCGCAATATACGCTAGCTAGCTAGCCAGTCCATCTCGTTTTTCTAATTAGTTACCCATAAGTGTACGTTTTTGTTTAGTAAAGATACAGTTCACTGACCTGACACACTGATAACCAGACTGTCATCTCCAGCCCAGTAACAATCATGTCAGATATAAGTAGTAGCTAACGCTAGCTGGCTATCTCGCTAGCTAGAGTGTGTGTAGTTAGCCAACGTGAGCAGGCTAGTTTGTTTTAGCTAACTTACATGTCCTAACCAGCTAACGTTAGCTAGCTAGTCGTCTTTGCTACACAGTCACAATCAATTTAGCTATGGGTGTTGGTATTGCCCATGGTTCCTAACCTTCCATCACTATTTTAATAGCGATGGTGTCATCAGTCATTGGGTGTAATTCATTCACTTATTGTTGTACTGCAATGTTTTTGACTGTCATGACAGGTAGCCTAACTTCACATGAGAACTGTATGTGCCTAGTAACTGACAAATAACTGCGATTCACTGTCGTGTATTGAGAAATGTTGGCCCAGTGACTTTTACTTTTCAGCCCTCATTATTTCGTAGGCAGGGGGACCACCAGACTAACATCCATACTGTCACTCGGCTGATGTAAAAAGGGCTTTATAAATACATTTGATTGATACTGTCACTTTCTTAGCCTGGTTTCAATTCAGTTTGTCAGTGACATGACATTTGCCATCTCTGTTTGACACAGGTATATTTCACAAGCAAAGCACACCGATGCCAGGGAGTTGATGTACAATGGCGCCCAGCTCTTCTTCAGCTACAACCAGGTATAAGAAGTCATGACGCTGGGGCATTCATTGCATTTCGGCTGTTTTTGTGGCATTGGCTATAGCAATTTTAATTATCCACAGCTAAACAGTTGTGAGTTCTGTGGCAAATTACAGGTTTTTGTCATCCACAGCTTAACAGTGCTGCAGACCTGTCAATGTTGGTGCTAGAGTCTTTGGAGAAATCTGAGGCGAAGGTGGAGGACGAAGACTTAGGTGAGCTAACGTGTGTGTGTGTGTGTGTGTGTATATAATGAATTGTAGTTAAACAGTATGAACACAGTTAGTGTCAGTGTGCCGTAGTCGCTGTGTTAAGCTCCTCTGGGTTGTAATTTCAGAGCACCTGGCTAAGCTGTTCAGTTTGATGGACCCCAACTCCCCAGAGAGAGTAGCATTTGTGTCCCGCGCACTCAAGTGGTCCACAGGTGGCTCAGGGAAGCTGGGCGCCCCCAAACTGCATCAGCTCCTAGCAGTCACCTTGTGGAAAGGTATTCAGTAGAAAACTCTGAACATTAAACTGCAAGGTTATCATTTTCATGTTTCCTTGAACAGAGGTTGCATATGATATAATTCTATCTGTTTAGAGCAAAACTACAGTGAGTCTCGCTACCACTTCTTGCACTCCTCTGATGGAGAGGGATGTGCCCAGATGCTGGTGGAGTACTCAGCGCAGCGGGGCTTTCGCAGTGAGGTGGACATGTTTGTGGCACAGGCCGTCCTGCAGTAAGTCTGTCTCCCTGCACCCTCATCTGTTTTCAATCTGTCAACAAAAGCTGCTTGTTCTGCTGTTTAATAGCTTGTTCACCTCTGCCCCTCCCTCTTCCTGCTCAGGTTCCTCTGTTTAAAGAACAAAAACAGTGCATCTGTAGTGTTCAGCACATATACACAGAAACACCCCTCAATAGAGAAGGATCCTCCCTTTGTGCAGCCCTTGCTCAACTTTATCTGGTTTCTCTTGCTGGCAGTGGATGGGTAAGGTCTTATTTATTCAACCACCAAAACCTTCAGGGAATAAAACACACTGTTTTTCCAGGTTCTCATAAATGTGCCTCAACTTTTTCTGTTTTTCTCTGCAGAGGCAAATTAACAGTGTTCACGGTGCTATGTGAGCAGTATCAGCCTTCCCTGAAGAGGGACCCTATGTATAATGAGGTGAGCTTGACCCTTTAATGAGTGTTCCTCATGTAGCAATGTAACTTGGCATGGTGTCTAATGATCCCCCCCCCCCCCAGTATCTCGACAGGATAGGACAGCTTTTCTTCGGGGTGCCACCCAAACAGTCTTCATCATATGGTGGATTGCTAGGTAAGTGCTTGTGACTGTCATCTCTTAAATACCAGGCATGAACTAAGCAGTATTTTTACAAACTCATTCTGATCACCATTGAAAGCTGCTTTGGTGAAACGGTATGTTTATGTGTTTCATTCAAGTGTGTTCTGTATCTGTCAGGAAACCTGTTGAACAGCCTGATGGGCTCAGGTGAGGGTGAGGATGAGGAGGGAGAGGAAGCACAGGAGCACGGCAGCCCCATTGAGCTGGACTGAGAGCACAGAGTAGTGCAAGGCCCCCGCCCCCCCCATCCAACAAGAACCCGAACAAAGAACAGGCCAAACTATCCCCCTCAGCACTGCCTGGACTGCGCCAAAATGCAAACTCCTTCCGTTTGAGTTATGTTTGTTTTTTATATAGTTTTTGTTTCTTCGTTTTGGACAATTTTCTGTGTAGGTTTGTTTCTTTAAAAAGGATAAGAGAGCAACTGCAATCCTTCCTTCCCTGGACTTATTTTCTCTCATCCACAGGGACAGAAAAGATTCAATGGCTGTGTATTCATTTCAGTCATAATTCAACTCGTAAAATAACACATCAGCCTGGGATACTACAACAACAACAAAGAAACCCTTTTCATTCTAGGGAGTGCTGCTTTTTCTCATATACCATGCATCTTCCACAGGTGCAGGTAGTAATTTGTATTCAAGAATTACTATAAACAACTTGTAATGTGGTAGTTGCATGGTGTAGAGAGACATACCTGTCAGGCATCGTACATCTGGCTGCAAGCTAAAGCCGGACTTGACCATTACTCATAATCCATATGAAAGATTACGTGTGTTTACGTCGACAGGAGTAGACGGGTAGATGGCACAGGAGGTTGGTGGCACCTTAATTGGGGAGGACAAGCTCATGGTAATGGCTCGAGTGGAATGGTATAAAACACATGGTTTCTATGTGTTTGCCATTCCATTAGCGCTGTTCCAGCCATCATTAGTCATCCTCCCCTCAGCAACCTCCACTGGTAGATGGGTATGCTCAGGTCATATACCTGTGTGTGTTAAATGTGTTTGGCATGCTCATGTGAATGCAAATCAGTTACGTTGAAGTCTTCTAATACATCGTCCCCCCCCCCCCCGATACATTGTCAGATTGAGTTGGTGACTGCGCCATTTTGTCGGTCCAGATGTTTGAGACCAGAAAAAAAACAAGAAATTTAAAAATACTAAGATAAAAACAAAAAAAATCCCAGCCTACTGTCGACTTATATTGTCTATATCCAGAAGCTTAATTATTAATCTCACATGGTTTGGTTTAAATATACCCCAGTATCCAACATGAAGACTCCTTTTACGTGTATAGAGAGTATACAGTGGTTGTTTAAGCCAGTTCTTTGACATTTTCCACTGCTAACTTACTTTATGTGTTTTGGGAATTTCTTGAATTCATGTTTAAGAAGAGTGGTGAAAGGTTCTTATCTATTTTGGAATTATAACTGCTATTAAAATTCTCACGTGACTCTTCCAAGCGAACAGACACATCCTTCAGATATTGTTATTATAATGTTACATCTTTGATAATCGCCATGATTTCCATAAGTGTTACTACTACAACATATGCCATTTAGCAGACGTTTTTATCCAAAGCTACTTAGTCTTCCGTGCGTACATTTTACGTATGGATGGTCTCAGCAGTAGAACACACTACCCTGGCTTTTCTAGCGTGTTGCTCTTATCAACTGAGCCACAAAGGATCACTACAAATATCTCCGCTTAAGAAAATAAGTTAATGCCATTGGTTACGTCATTATTCAATGCACTAACTCAACAAGATACGTTGCCTGGATAGCATTAAATGCCTGAATATATATTATTCCTTCCGGTGTGTGTGAGTCGTATGTACGGTAATGCGCAGAATATTTAGGGAACACTACCGGAGTTGAGGGATATGTGTGATCAAAGGCTTTTTAGACAGACCGGGGCTCTGGCAAGCAAGCCAGCATGGTGAACATAACATTTGGTTTTTGATCATTTCATTTGAATGCAAATGGGGGTTGTTTGTCTTTTTAAATGATTCACTTATTGAGTAAATAAACACAAATGGTGATAGCTTCTCTGTCCTCAGTCTTTTTAAAGAGTGCTGGGCTTGAATGAGTTGGTTGCTTTCGGAGGAGCCAAAACAAATACCCAATATCACGATTTAGTTTTTTGTTTTTTTCAATCTTGTATGTTCAGACATTATTACAATAATATACAAAATGTTAGCGCAGAATGGAGAAACGTCATTTCAGTAGAAATACACAAGTATACAATCATTTGAAATGGAGTGAAGTTTAACGTCACTGTATGAATCAGTTATCTATAATGTTCGTTCATGGCATAGTAAGGAGCTCTTCCTATCTAGGATCAGTCTAGGCTTGAAGAGGGAGTGTCATATCAATCTGGAAATGAATTGATCAATTGATGTAACTTATTGGCTGGAGGCAACAAACCTAGTTTACTAGGTCCAAATGAAATACTGAAATACTCATGAAATACTGTAAAATCTGCAAGTGTACAGTCCTCCAGGGGCCTAGTTGACACCTAGTGGGCACTAAACAGATGCAGTTTTAAGGTGAGACAATCCCTACAGGGGATGTACAGTGTCTTCAGAAAGTACTCATACCCATTGACTTATTCAGCCTGAATTCAAAATTGATTTAAAAAATAAATAAATTGTCTCACCCATCTACACACAATACCTCAGAATGACAAAGTGAAAACATGTTTTTAGAAATGTTTGCTAATTTATTGAAAAGGAAATACAGGTATCTAATTTACATAATTATTCACACCCTTGAGTTGATACTTTGTAGAAGCACCTTTGGCAGCTGTTAGTCTCTTAAGAGCTTTCCACACGTGGAAGGTGCAACATTTGCCCATTATTTTCTAAATTCTTAAAGCTCTGTCAAATTGGTTGTTGATCATTGCTAAACAACCATTTTCAGGTCTTGTAGATTTAAGTCAAAACTGTAACTAGGCCACTCAGGAACATTCACTGTCTTCTTGGTAAGCAACTCCAGTGTAGATTTGGCCTTCTGTTTTAGGTTATTGTCCTGCTGAAAGGTGAATTAATCTCCCAGTGTCTGGTGGAAAGCAGACTGAACTAGGTTTTCCTCTAGAATTTTGCCTGTGCTTAGCTCCATTCCGTTTCTTTTTTTATTCTGAAAAACTCCCCAGTCCTCAACGATTACAAGCATGCTCATAACATTATGCAGCCACCACTATACCTGAAAATATGGAGAGTGGTACTCAGTAATGTGTTTTATTGGATTTGCCTCAAACATAACACTTTGTATTCAGGACAAAAAGTTAACTTGCTTACCACATTTTTTTGCAGCATTACTTCAGTGCCTTGATGCAAACAGATGCATGTTTTGGAATATTTTTATTCTGTTCAGGCTTCCTTCTTTTCACTCTGTCAATTAAGTTAGTATTGTGGAGTAACTTCAATGTTGTTGATCCATCCTCAGTTTTCTCCTATCACAGATATTCAACTCTGTAACTATTTTAAAGTCACCACTGGCTTCATGGTGAAATACCTGAGTGGTTTCCTTCCTCCCCAGTAACTGTGTTAGGAAAGACGCCTGTATCTTTGTAGTGACTGAGTGTATTGATACACCAAAGTGTAATTAATAACTTCACTATGCTCAAACAGATATTCAATGTCTGCTTTTTTATTTTTTACTCATCTACCAATAGGTGCCCTTCTTTGTGAGGCATTGGAAAACCTCGCTGGTCTTTGTGGTTGAGTCTGTGTTTGAAATTCACTGCTCGACTGAGGGACCTTACAGATGATTGTATGTGTGGGGTACGGAGATGAGTCATTCAAAAAATCACGTTAGACACTTATTACACACAGAGGGAGTCAATACAACTTATGCGAGTTGTTAAGCAAATCTTTACTCCTGAACTGATTTATTTTTAAACAAAACAAAGGGGTGGAATGCTTATTGACTCAAGACTTTTCAGCTTTATATTTTTTATACATTTGTAAACATTTTGAATAACAATTCCACTTTGACATTTTGGGGTATTGTGTGTAGGCCAGTGACAAAATTAATCCAAATGTAATCATTTTAAAATTCAGGCTGTATCACAAAATGCTAAAGTCAAGGGGTGTGAAAACATTCTGAAGGCCCTGTAGATGTATGGGACAGGGGATGTAGTTGATGGCCTCAGGTCCTAGACTGCAGGGTGAGGTGTTGAACCATGTCTGGCTGCTGGGCCTGGCGCTTGATGAATTCTAGTGTCCTCACCTGTCAAGAAAAAGAGGGCAACTAAGAAATAAACCATATTCTGTGTTGTGTGTGTATATAGAGATAGTGAATATCTCTCCATGTTTTGTTCTTGCACCTAAAACTGCCTGTTTTACACTCACGGAGGTGCGTGTGTGGCTCAGATTCCACAGGTTGAGTTTGTTGTTGCGTAGCTCCCCATGAGCCAAGAGGCAGCCAAACAGAGAGAAGGCTAGACTACCCTGTCTACGAACACTCTATGGCACAAAGAGGAAGAACATGAAGGGATAAGAGAGGACAGTTAAGTAAAACATGTTCTATGGAAAAATACAAAGAACATGCATAAGCAGCGACTTTGACTCCAACGATTCTTTCATTTCACTTTCTTCTATATTTCTGAAGTCTACTCTGAGAAATCAATGTCATATGGTCCTCTGTAGCTCAGTTGGTAGAGCATGGGCTTGCAACATCAGGACAGTGGGTTGGATTCCCAGGACCACTCGTACTTAAAATGTATGCAAGCATGAGGCAGCAGGTGGTTAGACTAGTGGTTAGAGCGTTGGGCCAGTAACTGAAAGGTTGCTGGATCGAATCCCCAAGCTGACAAGGTAAAAATATGTTGTTCTGCCCCTGAGCTAGGCAGTTAACCCACTGTTCCCCGGGCGTCTTTGGATGTCGATTATGGCAGCCCCACGCACCTCTCTGATTCAGAGGGGTTGGGCTAAATGCGGAGGACACATTTCAGTTGAATGCATTCTGTTGTAGAACTGATGAGGCATCCCCCCCTTCCCATGACTGTAAGTTGCTTTGGATAAAAGGTCTGCAAAATGTTGTTGTTGGCATAAAGTACCAGTCAAAAGTTTGGACACACCTACTGATTCAAAGTTTTTTTATTTTTTTATTTTTGTACTATTATTCTACATTGTAGAATAATAGTGAAGACATCAAAACGATGAAATAACACATTGAATCATGTAGTAACCAAAAAAAGAGTTAAACAAATCTAAATATACTTTATATTTGAGATTGTTCAAAGTAGCCACTCTTTTCCTTGATGACAGCTTTGCACACTCTTGGCATTCTCTCAACCAGCTTCATGAGGTTGTCACCTAGAATGCATTTCAATTAACAGGTGTGCCTTGTTAATTTGTGGAATTTCTTTCCTTAATGCATTTGAGCCAATCAGTTGTTGTGACAAGCTAGCGGTGGTATACAGAAGAAACGACAGTCCATCATTACTTTAAGACACGGAGGTCAGTCAATCCGGAACATTTCAAGAACTTTGAAAGTTTATTCAAGTGCAGTCGCAAAACCAAGAGTCACGTCTGGAGGAAACCTGGCACCATTCCTACGGTGAAGCATGGTGGTGGCAGCATCATGCTGTGGGGATGTTTTTCAGCAGCAGCACTGGGGGACTAGTCAGGATCGAGGCAAAGGTGAAAGGAGCAAAGTACAGAGAGATCCTTGATAAAAACATGCTCCTGAGTGCTCAGGACCTCACTCGCAAATGCTTCACAATGTATTTCTTTGTAGGCTATATCCTTAAAATAATAGGCCATACCATCTGGTTTGCACTTAGGACAATGACCCAACAGGACAATGACAACAACAGGACAATGACCCAATACACCTCCAGGCTGTGTAAGGGCTATTTGACCAAGAAGGAGCGTGAGGGAGTGCTGCATCAGATGACCTGGCCTCCACAATCACCCGACCTCAACCCAATTGAGATGGTTTGGGACGAGTTGGACCGCAGTGTGAAGGAAAAGCAGCCAACAAGTGCTCAGCATATGTGGGAACTCCTTCAAGACTGTTGGAAATACATTCCAGGTGAAGCTGGTTGAGAGAATGTCAAGAGTGTGCAAAGCTGTCATCAAGGCAGAGGGTGGCTCCTTTGAAGAATCTAAACTCTAAAAGATGTTTGAAATTTTTTTGGTTACTACCTGATTCCATAACTGTTTTTCATAGTTTTGATGTCTTCACTATTATTCTACAATGTAGAAAATAGTTTCACAAAATAAAGAAAAACCCTTGAATGTGGTGTGTTCAAACTTGACTGGTACTGTAGATAGTGCTGTGGTGTGACAAACCCTGACAAAAGCAGCAGTCTTATGGGAGTGGCTCCTCCTCATCACACGGCTTGTCTCCACGGCCAGCTGGTTCACAGCCTGAAAAGAAAACAATAAGTTGAGGGCATATACAGTATGCGCTCTATGTGTAACCTTTGGAAAATTATTACAACGTTTAACTAGATCGATATCAACTGTCAAAAGAAGTCTGTTTGTATTGCAATTACAGAACTACATACAAGTTAATAAAGGTCAACCATGTCTAGGTGTGGTCTTGGTGTCGCGTGTATGTATGTGCACACAGATAAGACGATGTAGATAAGGGCTTATGAGGGGGTATGGTTGGCCCCTTGGCTGTTCTCACGTGGAGGGGGGGGGGATCACTGTTTGTCAGCCTTGGAAATGCAGGAGGAGAAGTAGTGCATGAGGACCCAGAGGAGGGGTAGTCAGTCAGACACTCACCATGCGTATGAAGCCATTCATCAGTAAGGCCAGAGGCCAAATCTCTTCTCATCCTCCAGAGAGGACAAACGGACACAGAGAGAGGACTAAAGGACACAGAGAGAGTAGGGTCACTTTATAACACACCCACCCACAGTTGACTACTTACTTTACAGAGTCGTGCATGGTCTTGCAGACGTGCAGTAGAGCATTGAGGATAACAGGGTCTCTAGTGTGCTCCTGTTGGTGTCTGAAGGGACAGACACAGACAGACACATGGATACATGCACAGAAGCAAACTGAGTTCACATAGAAAAGAGTTGAAGAGATATTTAGCTTGGGTGTCATTAGCCACGTAGCATGACATCAACGAAGGTGTTGCCTAAACCAGACGTACTTACTGAAGATGTCCATGATGGAGAGACACACCTCCACCCTGACGCTGTCCTTCTGGGACATGTCCACGAAGGGAAGAAAACACTCCTAAGGGAGAATCATAGAGAAACTAATTAGATCAATCCACTGACAAACATGAGTGATTGTGTGAGATTGGAGAATATCAAACCAAGGCTTACCATGGAGAAGAGGATAGAGAAGTCATGAAAGTAGGTAAGGATCTTCCTTATCACGGACTGGAGCTGAGCATAGGCATCCTCAAAGGCACGATCCGGCATAATGTGCTTGATGATGTCAGAGAGCACAGTGTTGACCTCACGTTTCTGAGAGAAAGAGGAAATAAGGATTATACTAGCATGAATCATTTGGAGACCCTGATGCTTACAACTCTTTCATTGGTAGTCTGTTTTGGAATGGGTGGCCAGTAATAAACTGGTCCTGAACATCTCTAAAACTAAGAGCATTGTATTTGGTACAAATCATTCCCTAAGGTCTAGACCTCAGCTGAATCTGGTAATGAATGGAATGGCTGTTGAACAAGTTGTGGAGACAAAATTACTTGGCGTTACCTTAGATTGTAAACTGTCATGGTCAAAACAGAGATTCAATGGTTGTAAAGATGGGGAGAGGTCTGTCTGTGATAAAGAGATGGTCTGCTTTTTTGACACCACACTCCAAAAAGCAAGTCCAGCAGGCTCTAGTTTAGTCTTATCTTGATTATTGTCCAGTCATGTGGTGCAGTGCTGCAAGGAAAGACCTAGTTAAGCTGCAGCTGGCCCAGAACAGAGCGGCATGTCTTGCGCTTCATTGTAATCAGAGGGCTGATATAAATACTATGTATGCCAGACTCTCTTGTTTAGGAGTTGAGGAGAGACCGACTGCATCCCTTCATCTTTTTAGAAGAAACATTGTTTTGAAAATCCCAAATTGTTTGCATAGTCAATTTACACACAGCTCTGACACACACACTTAACCCACCAGACATGCCACCAGGGGTCTTTTCACAGACTCCAAATTCAGAACAAATTCAAGCGTACATAATTATATGGAGCCATTGCATGGAACTCCGTGGCACCTCATATTGCTCAAGTGAACAGGAAATCTGGTCTCAAAAACAGATAAAGCAGCACCTCACGGCACAACGCCTCTCCCCTATTTGACCTAGATAGTTTGTGTGAGTGCATTGATATGTAGGCGACTTATGCTTTTTTGTAAAAAATTGTTTTTAAATGTAGTTCTGTGCTTGTCTATTGTCAGGAACCTCATATTATTTTGATATATATTGATATATATATTTTGCAAATATTGCAGTGTGCTTGTATTAATGCAGGTCAATCAATCAATCAATCAAATGTATTTATAAAGTCCTTTTTATATCAGCCGATGTCACAAAGTGCTATACAGAAACCCAGCCTAAAACCCCAAACAGCAAGCATTGCAGATGTTGAAGCACGGTGGCTAGGAAAAACTCCCTAGAATGGAAGGAACCTAGGAAGAAACCTAGAGCGGAACCAGGCTCTGAGGGGTGGCCAGTCCTCTTCTGGCTGTGCCGGGTGGAGACTATACGTTGATGCTGAATGTTGTTTGTTAGAAAGAGAAAGAGAAAAAACAAAAAACAAAGTTGACGGCTTCTGACTAGTTATGACAGCAAGATCATGCCAGCAAGATCAGGCAAGTACACGCATTTGAATTTGCTGTTATGCATCTAGCTATGTTATTTCAATGTGATGTTTATACTCTTAAGTTTTAAAGAACAGCAAATACCGATTTTTGATCAAAAAATAGGCATCTGCACAGATGCCGTATCTCTCTAGTCATATGACGTCTCCACTTCCTGCTTGGAGTACCAATTTTGAGACAACGCTGTTTTCTCCTCTAATAAGAAATGTTTCCAGATATAATTTATGGTACTCATTAAACATGAAAATCCCAAAATGATGGATGATGTAGCGCAGCTTGAATCAATCAACAGATTAGCAGGGAACGGTTTTTATTGACATCTTGAAATGTACAAAACAAATTAATTTCCCAAGATCCAATGCATGTCCGAAGGGGCGCGACGTCTCGAGGATTTTTGACACAAGAAAATAAGATAGTCTGCTTCCGCGCGCAATTTTTGCGAAATCTCTTGAGTGTAGCTAACATTTCACAGTTATAATGACTTGAATGTCAATGCATTTAACCTAGCTGGTCCTATTTTGTCGGAAGATAAGGTGAGTGAAATATTTTGATTATTGGCATATCAATGGTGTCAGTACTAGTAATTAGCCAGCTAGTTATCATATCTAGCTGCTAGCGAGCCATCATAAAATGGTAATATTTTTCAATCAACACACATCTCAGATTGTAATCAAATGTCATGGAGCGGCCTGCCAGCGGAAAACTCAGCAATCAAGATTGCCAGGCTGGTGGCACCTTATCAACATTGTTTGTCGTTTGTGGTAGCCAGCGGCAACAAATATTAACATGACAGTGAGTATGCTTGTCTGTGCCTTAAAGCGGCAATCGGAGGTTGTTACAAGAAACATACTCCCCTAGTCCTGCCACCTTTTTCGGGAAAAAGGCTGAGAAATGGGTCTGGAGAAATGTTAGCTCTCAATCTCAAATTAATCAGCAGAGCTATGGACACAATGACTGAGCCATCCATGGCATCAAAATGATCGTTTTAACCACATTGAGGCTATATAGGGTTTGTTTTCAAACGTTTGAGTAATGGTTCAGGATGGGGTGCGACAGTTGAACTAAGCTCATGAGACATTTATAAGAGAAATTCTTCAATAATTGATGGGTAAATGTAATTAATTGATGTCCAAAAATGTATGTAGTAACTGCAGATTGCCCCTTTTTAACGTTAGAGAACCATGTAAAATTAAGACTAGAAAGAAGTTAGGGCTATGTTATTTGTGCAGTCAGTGCAGAGCTGCAGACATTCCAAATATTTTGAGTGTTGATGGTGTGAATGTGATCATAGAAATGTAGTACTTTAGGATGTAGAACGTACTGTTCAGTCCTGACTGCATTAACATTCTATTTTGCGGATTGTTTTCTTAATATGTGAATATGTCATTTGCATCCTTTCGGATTGTAGAATGAGGCCATTTTCTGGAGTACAATAACCCCAAAAAACAACTCCATCATCCCCTGGGCCCAGTGCTGTCAACACCGGTGTAAATGTTTACCCCGAGGACTGAACGAAGAGACAGCAATGGCACAGAGAGCGAAAAGTCTTGAGCAGAAGCAACAAACAGACTGAAGTGTCTGTTTAGAGTTGTCAATGCAGCTTGCCAGTTGCAAGGCTTGTGCTGCACACAAATATGCTAAGCCTGTTTCAGGGACAGACAGGGCAAGGCTTTTTACCCTGGCAGAGCAGAGGAGACCATTTCTTTGCTGGGCAGATTTGGAGGTTGCCATAGAGACTGCCCTCACTGCCTTAAAGAGCTTAATTGTTGTGTTGTAAAACTGAGAATGAAGGGGTTAATCTGAGATTGAGGAAAAACAAGCTTTCTGATGATGATGATCAGGTTTAGAGATTGATTGCATGTTCACATTTTGTTCATACTGGTTTGTTCCAATATGTCACTCTGAACTCTACCTTTTGGAAATTCATGTGTAGTTGGTAGGTAGTCAACAACAGCCTGTCGATTTGGCAGGAAATCACCCCTAATCTTTTCCAGTTCCACGCAGCTTTTCTATGACTGGCATGCTGCCATATACTGATCAATGATCTACGTAATACTGGGTGACTTCATGGTCAACTGTTGGCATTATTAGATTTCTGTCATTCTATCTGCGCAAGTTGTAAAGAGGGATTACATACTCTGCATATTGACAACAGAGGGGGCAGTTGTAGGCCAAACAGCTGGCCACAGTGAAGGTCCCAGCATTATAATTGATGGTTAGGCCATACAAATGTAATTAAAAGTTGGAATGAATGCCTCTCTTCACTTTTCTGGAAATTGCACAATTTAAAGCGAAAAATGATGTCCCCAAGCCTCCAGTGAAGAGGGAAACACTTTCCCCTCAAGTTATGGCTGAACCTTGCCTAATTTAGCCTCCCAAAAGGCAAAAATATTTGGTCGCTAGATGTTGAACTAAGGTTGCTCTAGTATGTTAACAAGATGGTCTACTTCGGTTTAGTTGTTCACTCGCCTCACTCAAAAAAATAATCTGTAAAACATTTAACAAAATGTGTATGGCCTTAGTGTACTGGAGAGCCTAACCAATGCTTCCCCCTTATCAGTGTAACTAATACTCACTTTCATGAAATTGATGCCCCGAATGGCTGTCCACTTATTCCCCTCAGGAAATTCATCCTTGGGCTTTTGGTGTCTTATAAGGTTACTGGTTTTGCATACCCAAGGACTTTCAATAGAAGGCTCGGCTACAGAACTGTATTTCTAATGAATTATTAACATTCTAAGTTTTGTGAGAGTGGACGCACTCATTACCTGATAGCCCTGTCCCATTTTCTGGACATGCATCCTTTGGTTCCATTGGAAACGGCACTCACCTGGTTTTAATTACTTTAATGCCTTGTCGTCGCTCTGTGGAGAGGAAGACTGCGCTGAGCAGACGTCTCTCTTGATGAGCTTTTCTAGGTCTTGGAGAGCTGGTTGTTGTTTAAGCATTTAAAGAGATACTTCAGGATTTTGGCAAATACCATCTTTATGTCTCTGTGTCCAGTATGAAGGAAGATGGAGATAGTTTCACAAGCTAATGCAGTTAGCAATTTAGCTTGTTAACATCTTCCTTCAAACTGCACGCAGAGACTTAAAAATGGTATCAACGAGTTCATCTGACTCTGGGGAAATAAAGGGCCTCATTGCCAAAATCCTGAAGTATCCCTTTAATTGAGAGATAAGATGAGGTTCTAAAGTCTTTTTTTAAGGAGAGTAGAATTCCACCCTCTTTGTATTGTATACATGTGTTATTCAGACAGATTAGAATTAATGGAGGATCTTGATGAGGAGAAGAACACATTAGGAAGGGTGGATGCGGGGATTGAACCCTGGTCTCCGAAGTTGCAGTATGTGTCGAGCTGGGAGTGTCACCACTCAACCGTGGGTTGTATGTCTCAGAGTGACGCCGATGACATCATCTGCAATATGGATGACTGTACATTCCAAGTTCTTCTTTCCGGTCGTAGTAGTTTTTCCACCTGCTTCTGTGTTGTGTGTCTCTGGAAGACTGGGCCATGCGCAGCTGGAGGTGGCAGTTCTCCAGGATGATGAGCCTTTGCCTGCGCTGGTGCCGGCTGTGTCCTAAGCGAGGGGTGCGCCCCAGCAAGCCCCGGAGGAAGCTAGGAGAGCTGTGGAGCTACTGGAAGCTGCTGCTCAACTCCCTCTACTTCAACAGCCTCACCAACTCTGACACCTACCTGGACTGTGTCTTTGAACCCATCTACTGGATTGTGGACAATGTGACTCGCTGGTTTGGGGTGGTAAGTCAATAGATCACCTTTCTGATACATTTGATATACATTTGAGTCATTTAACAGATGCTCTTATCCAGAGCAACTTTCAGGAACAGTTAGGGTCAAGTACCTTAAAGGGCACGTCAACAGATTTTTCACCTAGTTGGTTTGGGAATTCAAACCAGCAACCTTTCGGTTACTGGCCCAACGCTCTTAACTGCTAGGCTATCTGCTGCCCTGTCTGTAGATGTACAGTCAAATAGCTTTGTTTTAATGTAGTTAATTAAATATAGGAAAGTTAATTAAATATCCCATGTTTGGTTACATTAACCTTTTTGCTCTTCCATTTTTTTTCCCACAGTTTTTTCGCCTTTCACGCTCCCTCATGAGTTGTTCCCTCTGTCCGTGTCCTCCTCTCCTCTGTTCCCAGGTATTTGTGTGCCTGGTGATTGCCCTCACCAGCTCTGTGGTGGTCGTTGTCTACCTGTGCCTGTTGCCTGTTATCCTCAACACCTACCCACTGCTGTGGATCATCTGGCACCTCACCTATGGCCACTGGGTCCTCATGATGGTCCTCTTCCACTACTACAAGGCCACCACCACCTCCCCTGGACACCCACCACAGGTGAGGTGCCTGCTCTAATGCCTGCAGAAAATCGGTTTTGTGAAGACACAGGCAATAAGCAGTTTTAGGTGTGGTTGTGAAATAATGGTCTTCTATTTCCCTTTTTTTGGTTTGTTTCTCAGGTTAAAAGTGATACACCGTCAGTGACCATCTGTAAGAAATGCATCGTCCCCAAACCAGCCAGAACTCACCACTGCAGCATCTGCAATACGTAAGTTAAGGACTCTACAAAACCTCTACTGGATAGCTCTAGTCCATGGCGCAGGTCAATCACAATGAGTGACTTTCTTTCATTCCAGGTGTATTCTGAAGATGGATCACCACTGTCGTATCCTTTCTATCGAGACCCACAAACAGTCTTCAACATCTCATCTGTCAGATTCCTTTTTTTGTGTAGTCTTTTTATTTTAATTTAATACATGTTAAAACCCAAGGGGGGACAGTCATTCAATTGAATAATCTCTCGCATTCCAAAATGTTTTATTTTTGTTAGATCTGCCTCATTAACTTTGACCTTAACTTGCCTTGTGACACCAGCTTGGCTCAACAACTGTGTGGGCCACTTCAACCACCGCTACTTTTTCTCCTTCTGCCTCTACATGACCATGGGCTGCATGTACTGCAGCGTCAGCTGCAAAGACATGTTCATAGAGGCTTACAACGCTGTCGAGGTGAGGGAGATCAACAGACGGAAGAATGTCAGCTTCTTAGAGGTTCTAGAAGGCTTGACATTTTGACTTTCAAAGAGTATTCGGAGTACTGCCCTCCGCGTAAATCATGCCTTGTTATTGACATGTGGACCAAACACCCTGATTGAGTGAGGCCGCTTGGTTCATGACTGTTTGGATAGAGTCTGGCATGTCTTTGCCACATTTTTCCTTCTCTTATGTGCTAGTTGAGGCGTGGGCTTGTCGTATAGGTAAGCGAAAGGCCATACATTCTGAGCATGATGTGTCAAGTTGAGCTGCCGCAAGTTTAGCTAAAGAGACAGGCAAAAAAGGAGCTCCAAGGGAGCTTTGAATGTAGGAATCAAAGACATCAGCTGAAACATTAACAGCAATTAAATACACTTGTTTCTTGTCAAGTCTAATGCAAATTAAAGTCTCCAGGATCAAGATCAATAACTGTTTTGACACCAGTCCACCATGGTAAGATGGGAGTTTATATAGTAACAGATTCTATGGCTGGTAGGCAACACCTCACTGTTTTAGATTTAAAAAATGCTTCCATCGCTGTGTGACAAATTCTCTCTAGCTACAGAGGTATCATGATGATAACCCATAACCAGTCTAGTCAATATTTTCTCACTATTATGAGTTCTGATTTAGCTAATCAACGGCACTAACTTCTCTCCTGCATTTGGCTGTTGTCCCCCAAATGGCATTTTATTCCCTATATAGTGCACTACTATTGACCAGAGCATTGTGGGCTCTGGTCAAAAGTAGTGCACTACATATGGAATAGGGTGCGATTTTGGGATGTAACCAGTGTGTATTGACATTGATCCATTAGCAGTGTGAATGGGGAGCCACAGAGGGAGCCAGTGATAAGAGTAGGTGACAGACTGCTTCTCAGTCTGGCCATGTAGTACAAAAGGTTCTTGAAATCACAGCACTCAGAACAGGGCCTGGTTTTCCAAAAGCATCTTAAGGCTGTTTGGGAAACCGGGCCCTGGTGTGTTGACCAAAATTAAAACTGCAGATTTATTTGGAGAGGGTAGTACTACAGATTGACAGACTGCAAAGGTCCACTTGGCAACACTGGGTCCCACTGTCAATTAACAATCAACATTTGACAACAATTAGGCAATCGTCTCCATGTGTAGTATGGGGCCTTCTATGTGCCCAGTGAGACTGCAGCTCTCTCCTCAAGCCAGGCAAAGTCCCATGTGATTGGTCCCATTGAGTCCCATGCCAAGGGACCTAGAACTATGATTGGCTACAGACTTGGCATCTAGAGTTTTGCTGCTTTGCCACTAGTTACATTCTGAGGACCGTGGATGTGCTCCTTTGTTAACCCAGCTACTGTTTGTGATTAGGCCTTTTGTGGTTGGTGGTTTAACCTAGAGGTCGACCGATTAATCGGAATGGCCGATTAATTAGGGCCGATTTCAAGTTTTCATAACAATCGGAAATGTCAGCTCGGGGGATCTAATCTTGCAACGTTACAGTTAACTAGTCCAACGCAATAACGACCTGCCTCTCTCTCGTTGCACTCCACAAGGAGACTGAATGCCTGTTACGCAAATGCTGTAAGCCAAGGTAAGTTGCTAGCTGGCATTAAACTTATCTTATAAAAAACGATCAATCATAATCACTAGTTAACTACACATGGTTGATGATATTACTAGATATTATCTAGCGTGTCCTGTGTTGCATATCATCTGACTGAGCATACAAGTATTTGACTGAGCGGTGGTAGGCAGAAGCAGGCACGTAAACATTCATTCAAACAGCCCTTTCGTGCGTTTGGCTGGCTGGCTGGCTAGTTAGCGCATGCTAATAGCGTTTCAAACTTCACTCGCTCTGAGCCTTGGGGTGGTTGTTTCCCTTGCATGGGTAACGCTGCTTCGATGTGGTGGCTGTTGTCTTTGTGTTGCTGGTTCGAGCCCAGGGAGGAGCGAGGAGAGGGACGGAAGCTATACTGTTACACTGGCAATACTAAAGTGCCTATAAAAACATCCAATCGTCAAAGGTTAATGAAATACAAATGGTATAGAGGGAAATAGTCCAATAACTACAACCTAAAACTTCTTACCTGGGAATATTGAAGACTCATGTTAAAAGGAACCACCAGCTTTCATATGTTCTGAGCAAGGAACTGAAACGTTAGCTTTCTTACATAGCACATATTGCACTTTTACGTTCTTCTCCAACACTTTGTTTTTGCATTATTTAAACCAAATTGAACATGTTTCATTATTTACTTGAGGCTAAATTGATTTTATTGATGTATTATATTAAGTTAAAATAAGTGAATTCAGTATTGTTGTAATTGTCATTATTACAAATACATTTTTAATTTTTAAATCGACCGATTAATCGGTATCGGTGTTGAAAAATCATAATCGGTCGACCTCTAGTTTAACCCTGTGGAATACCCATTGGTATCACATTTACTAATTGAACTGCAACTCGAGTGAGGCCATTCTACACATTTTAAAGTGCGTTTCTAGCTTAAACGGTGTAAGAGGAGTAGTGTGCTTAAGTAGAAGGTTGAACATTTAAGCTGGGGTTTTTTGCTGTGCAAGCCCCACAATTAAACTGATTTTCATGTTTGGTTTTGCTTTCTTTCTAGAGCTACTATCAGACCCCACCAGCACTGTTTTCCTTCAGGGAAAAGATGGTCCACAATGGTGTCATTTTCATTTGGGTACTGACAAGGTGAGACAAATTTGTAACCGCTAAAAGTTTTGGGTTTTATAGTAGATAGTCAACTGTTTTGTTGTGGTGAACTGCTATGGCTGTTCTGTGTGTGTTCTCAAATAGACCTCATCTTGAGTTGTGTTCAGTACAGTCATGGTCAAAAGTTTTGAATGACATACATTTTCAAAGTCTGCTGCCTCGGTGTCTTTAGATATTTGTCAGATGTTACTATGGAATACTGAAGTATAATTACAAGCATTTCATAAGTGTCAAAGGCTTTTATTGACAATTACATGAAGTTGATGCAAAGAGTCAATATTTGCAGTGTTGACCCATTCTTTTTCAAGACCTTTGCAATCTGCCCTGGCATGCTGTAAATGAACTTCTGGGCCACATCCTGACTGATGGCAGCCCATTCTTGCATAATCAATGCTTGCAGTTTGTCAGAATTTGTGGGTTTTTGTTTGGCCACCTGCCTCTTGAGGATTGACCACAAGTTCTCAATGGGATTAAGATCTGGGGAGTTTCCTGGCCATTAACCCAAAATATTGATGTTTTGTTCCCCAAGCCACTTAGTTATCACTTTTGCCTCATTGCAAGGTGCCATCATGCTGGGAAAGGCATTGTTCGTCACCAAACTGTTCCTGGATGGTTGGAGAAGTTGCTCTCGGAGGATGTGTTGGTACCATTCTTAATTCATGGCTGTGTTCTTAGGCAAAATTGTGAGTGAGCCCACTCCCTTGGCTGAGAAGCAACCCCACACATGAATGGTCTCAGGATGCTTTACTGTTGGCATGACACAGGACTGATGGTAGTCGTGGCCACACTCACCTTCTCCAGACAAGCTTTTTTCCGGATGCCCCAAACATTCGGAAAGGGGATTCATCAGAGAATGACTTTACCCCAGTCCTCAGCAGTCTAATCCCTGTACCTTTTGCAGAATATCAGTCTGTCCCTGATGTTTTTCCTGGAGAGAAGTGGCTTCTTTGCTGCCCTTCTTGACACCAGGCCATTCTCCAAAAGTCTTCGCCTCACTGTGTGTGAAGATGCACTCACACCTGCCTGCATCCATTCCTGAGCAAGCTCTGTACTGGTGGTGCCCCGATCTCGCAGCTGAATCAACTTTAGGAGACGGTCCTGTCGCTTGCTGGACTTTCTTTGACACCCTGAAGCGTTCAGAACAATTGAACCGCTCTCCTTGAAGTTCTTGATGATCCGATAAATGGATGATTTAGGTGCAATCTTAGTGGTAGCAATATCCTTGCCTGTGAAGCCATTTTTGTGCAAAGCAATGATGACTGCACGTGTTTCCTTGCAGGTAACCATAGTTGACAGAGGAAGAACAATGATTTCAAGCACCACCCTCCTTTTGAAGCTTCCAGTCTGTTATTTGAACTCAATCGGCATGACAGAGTGATCTCCAGTCTTGTCCTCATCAACACTCACACCTGAGTTAACGAGAGAATCACTGACATGATGTCAGCTGGTCCTTTTGTGGCAGGGCTGAAATGCAGTGGAAATGTTTTTTGGGGAGATTCAGTTCATTTGCATGGCAGATGGACTTTGCAATTAATTTGATCACTCATTGTAACATTCTGGAGTATATGCAAATTGCCATCATACAAATTGAGGCAGCAGACTTTGAAATTCAATATTTGTCATTCTCAACTTTTGGCCACGACTGTACAATTGACAGATGGTCATGATCGCTGTTTGTATGCCCTGCAGTTCGGTGGCAGTTGCTCTGGGAGGTCTGACCCTGTGGCATGCTATCCTCATCACTCGAGGAGAGACCAGTGTGGAGAGACACATCAACAAGAAAGAAATCAGACGTTTAAAGGAGAAAGGAAAGGTGAGGCTTATTGGACTCTGTGGGTTTACCAAAATATCAACATGGTGTACCAGTTTGGAATTAGTGAGTAAAGCCTGTTTCTCTTTTGTAAGGTGTTCCGAAATCCATACCACTATGGGAAAATAAACAATTGGAAAGTTTTGTTTGGTGTGGAGGAGACGAGGTAAGTCTTGTTTTTAGTCTGTTGTGAAACATATGATTGTTCTTACAGAGTTTGTTTGTCTTCCTCTTCCCACAGTCACTGGTTGACCAGAGTCCTCCTGCCGTCTAGCCACGTTCCCCATGAAGATGGACTGATATGGGAATGCCCTCGGGCTCTCACCAGAAGAGACCCTATGACCATCTAACCTCCCACTACTCGCTGCTGGACAGTTTCTCATCTCCACTTTATGGGCCATAATCACTGCTATAGCCCTGGCCCCTGGATGGTGGGGCCAGACAGAATACTTATTTCAGCCTCTGAGGAGTGGACTATTTGGTGTTGATTGTGGCCCATGAGTCCAGGGACCTTAATCGGACCGCCAGTCACTGTCATGTGAACTGATGGTCCTGTCTTTTAATAGTCTCCTTGTCTTGTGGACTGACTGTTTTTGTACTGTTAGGTATGTTGTCCAAAGTTGATGTGAAGTGTCTGCTTTTTAATTGTATTGAAGTCACAGAAGAAGCAGTTTGGACTTTTTCAGTGCCAAAGAACAGCTTTCCACCAAAGGCTAGGTTCGAGCTAGATAACCACATGCCTTGGCCATTGTCCAACTATGGGTGAGTAGTCTGCAGACTTTGACAGAATTACATAAACAATATTACTATTCAGGCTCCAGTTAGATTATGGTGCTCATGTTACTGAGCAGTGCCCCTGTCAATATTAGGAATTGTCAAAACATTGCTATGTGCCTTGTTATGTTAAATCTTTAACCTGTTTTCTATTTGTTAATTATCAGGCACTAATGCAAAGTACAGTAATGTATTTTCTACTGTTATCCAACCTCTCCCACATTGATTTCCCCACTAAAAAGCGGCGTGTACACTACACGATTTTGGTCCCGATAGCTGTCCCGGTCAAGTTTTTGAGATCGGTATTTTCAAACATGGGTTTTACTTTATCGGCACAAAATCAGCAATGATCTTGTAGTGTGAAATGTGCAATAAGTTTTGAGAATGGTGATAAGCAATAGCCAATGAGAGCTCGCCAGTGAGATGACGTTTCGCATCACACAGAATGTGTAGGTGCTCGAGCCGGAGCCATGAATACTATTAGTACGTGTTTGTACATCCCTTTAACCAAAGCGTTAAGTCGTTACAGCAATGTTATTAAATTCAAAATGTTGGCTAGATATTTCAACTCTGTATGGCAAGCGTGAAAGTCTTAAAATAGATCCGCACACTCTAGGAGCTCAGATGCAAAACTATTTGTCCATTTATGTCGAAACGACAGACAAGCTGTTTTCATCAGGGTATAATGACAAACACTGCGAGATGACTCATTTATATAGTGTCAAAAGACACAGGTCTGTAATCATGGACAGTTGTGGCCTGATATCATTGGTTAATTATATTAAAATAGCATACAAATACAATTTGGCTACAGCGTGAAGGTCTGACTGAAAACGTTTGAGGCTGTTGAGACAGCTCGTTGTAGCTACATTAAATCTAACCTTTTTTGCGTGGTATCTAGAATCCTCACAAACAAGTGAATTATCTTGTAGTGTTTGACCCCTGTCTGTACCACATCGTTTAGTGCGCACCACTATGTTGGCAAGACAACTACAGGAAAGAGGTTATTTAACCTCTACGGAATCAGTGTCCTCCCCCCGGGGGATGGTTGCGCTAACGTGATGAGCAGAAAGATTAACAAGAATAAGTTAACTGCAATGTCCAATTTACAGTAGCTACTAGTGAAATAATACCATGCTATTGTTGAGGAGAGTGCACAGCTAGGCACTTGAAAATGTATCAATAAACCAATTAAGCACATTTGGGCAGACTTGATACATTGGATCAGTCTAAAACTTTGCAGAGACTGTTGCCATCTAGTGGCAAATCTAAATTACACCTAAACTGGAATAATACATTGTGGTCTTTCTCTTGCTTTAAAAAATATATTTTACCAGATCTAATGTGTTATTCTCCTACATTATTTTCAAAGGAATCAATAATATGCATATCCTTGCTTCAGGTCCTGAGCTACAGGCAGTTTAGATTTGGGTATGTCATTTTAGGTGAAAATTGAATTAGAAAAAAATGGGTCAGATCCTTGAGGTTTTTGAGAGGCTCAGCGACGTTAATTCTGAAAGTTGTGTAGTGTACACCTGGCTTAACCAACATTAAGATCACTTAACATGGTCATACGCTCTGGAAGCTGCAGACTTCCTCTTTGCTGGTCTCGAATATGGCCATCAGTTAGAATTCCTAGAATGGTTGGGATATTTCTTGTGGCCAGCCTGTAACGGGAGGGGCTATGTGGATGGCTGCTGTGACATGACCAATAGAAACTGTTTCACTATATTGCGCACATCTGTATCATTACGATTGATATTAGCTTGTTTTAATATTTGATAAAGGATTGTTTTTGGAAACTTCATCCAGCTTCTTTGATTGAGCTCTTGATTTTAAAGCACTGATTCATTTACAAAAATGGTTTTATTGACAGCTTAAGTTAGACATTTTAAATATTGTCCACATATCTTCGGCATATGTTCTGAGTTTCAAAGTTAGCCTAGTGAAATTAAATGTGCAGCCTACCATGTGCCAGCTGCATCAATCCTTCCAATACTGAATACAATGTTGACTCTTCATAATGGCATCGTCACGAGTGATGTTAAACACATTAATATTGTCCCCTATGGTTAGATAGTCAATTACGTAAAATTTACTTAAATCAGTAGCTCTCGTACACAACTGGCAGGGTGAGGTCAACTGTTAGACTTGCAAATCATAATTTCAAGGCATAATATTGTAGCTAGAAATGGTTCTCTGTGCCAAGCTTGTTTCAGTGCAGCTCTGAGTCCTTCCATGGTGGACGGTCACCTATAGGTCCACGCCACCATGCAGTGGTGGTCAGAGTGGCAGTACAAAAAAATGGACTTGTAAAAGGTGCTGTGGGTGGTGGTGAGATGCCCCGTGGGTGATGGTGAGATGTCCCAGACTCCAAGGGCAAAACTAGGGTCCCATGCCTGGATCCAAAGCCTCTTCCTCAGGAGCAGGCGGTCCCTCTGTCCCCTCCCACAACCAGTCCGCAATGGTGGGGCCAAACTCACCTTCCCCCTGGACTCCCCAGTAGGAACCTTCACATGAAACACACATTGTAATAAACTTCCATTGACACAATGGAGAGAAATTCAGGGCCTGTTTTTCTCACTGTTAAGCTTGTGTCATTGACTTCTGGTCTGTTAGAAATGGAACAGGATTCACCAATGTTACATCAACAGATAGAAATGACTAACCCTTGTAGTTGTGAGAATGTTTGAGGAAATCTAATGCCTCACCATTCATTGCGTGCCACCACAGCCTCGCTCCTCACCATCCTCTTGAGGTCATCCAGGGGCACAGCCAGGGCACGCAGCACCCTCGCACGGAAAGGCATGATCTGCCAGAGGAAGGGTGGGTTTGTTTATGACCAGTTCATAGGAATCGGTTGTTAAAGTCCCATCTGCGTTGCCAGTTGGCTGACAGAGGTTCTGTGCAGTCCAGGACCGAGTCTTACCTCATGTTCTGGAAAGCGGGAGAGGGCATGGATACAGCGCAGAGAGGCTATCCGCACTTTCTGTGAGGACGAGGAGAGAGACAGACAAAAAGAACGACCTTCGTGAGTGAAGATAAGCGTTTTAGCACTGTGTATGGGGATTGGGGACAATGGTACTCAAGGTTACCTTGGTTCATGTTGCAGCTGAATACTGAATAGTCCATATTTCAAAAACGCTGAGTTGCATTCTGCGGTTTATGACAATTGCATTTCAGGTTAAAGACCACACCGGTACAGTCAAGCAGCATTTCATTTGCAGATGTATTGTGGGTTATAGTGGGTTAGATTCCCGGAACCACACATGACTGTACGTCACTTTGGATAAGTGTCTACTAAATGGCATATTATTGAATGCTCGCGGGGACACGGCTGAATCAACTTCCTCTGGCACAGAGGAATGAGAATAAAAAGATACAAGGTCTGTGCGACAACGCTAATGTCAGAGAGAACACATATCTATCTGCCTGATGCTCAGATCTGACTCCTATTTAGGTTTCTCAATACTTGGCATATGTCACGTTTATAATGATAGTGTGTGTGTTTGTCTGCCTGCTGTTGATTGGCAGTGTGTGGTGTCTCAACATACCCTGTGGACACCCCTTAAAATGAGTCGATTCGGCTATTTCACACACACCAGTTGCCAACAGCTGTATAAAATTGAGCCCACAGCCATGCAATCTCCATAGACAAACATTGACAGTCAAATGGCCTTACTGAAGCGCTCTGACTTTCAGCGTGGACCGACAGCCTGTCTGTTTGCCCTGCTAGAGGTGCCCGGGTTAACTGTGAAACGGGACCGCCTAGTGTTAAAGAGCGCAAAAATAGTCCACCCTCGGTTGCAACACTCACTACCAAGTTCCAAACTGCCTCTGGAAGCAACGTCAGCACAAGAAGAGTTTGTGCGTCGGCTGGAGTGGTTTAAAGCTTGCCGCCATTGGACTCTGGAGTGATGAATCATGCTTCACCATCTGGCAGTCCGATGGACGAATTTGGGTTTGGCGGATGCCAGGATAACGCTACCTGCCCCAATGCGTAGACCCAACTAAAGTTTGGTGGAGGAGGAATAATGGTCTGGGGCAGTTTTTCATGGTTCAGGCTAGGCCCCTTAGGTCCAGTGGAGGGTAATCTTACAGCATACAATGACATTCTAGACGCTCCTGTGCTTCCAACTTTGTAGCAACAGTTTGGACGGCCCTTAATTCAGCATGACATGACAGTGCACAAAGCAAGGTCCATTCAGAAATGGTTTGTTGAGATCGGTTTGGAAGAACACCTTTGGGATGAAGGCCTAATCGCCCGACCGCACTAATGCTCTTGTGGCTGAATGGAAGCAACCCCCCCCAGCAATGTTCCAACATCTAATGGAAAGCCTTCCCAGAAGAGTGAAGAGGCTGTTATAGCAGCAAGGGGGGACCAACTCCATATGAATGCCCATGATATTGAAATGATATGTTTGACGAGCAGGCGTCCACATACACTAAGTGACAAAGTATGATACGTACCATAGCAGGGCTTGTGGTGAGGGTGAGGGTGCGGCCTACTAGCGCCTCCAGCTGAGTGATGAGGGCGGAGGGGGGGTCCATGAGGACAGGTTGCAGGCAGGACAGGGTGGACAGCTGCACCGCCTGGTCTGGACAGGACAGGGCCTCTAGCAGGAGGGGCAGGAGCTGACCAAACAGTGAAGAATATAAAAGGAGGACATCACCACATCCTTAAGATACAGTGCCTTCAGAAAGTAGTCACACATTTTGATATGTTACAAAGTGCGACTAAAATGGATTTAAGTATTTTTTGTCATTTATTGATTTGACCCATCTACCACTAGGTGCCTTTCTTTGAGGCATTGGAAAATATTCCTGGTCTTTTTTTTGTATTTTATTTAAAATAGGCAAGTCAGTTAACACTTATTTACAATGATGGCCTACCAAAAGGCCTCCTGCGGGGACAGGGGCTGGGATTAAAAATAAAATACAGGACAAAACGCACATCACAAAAAGAAACACCACTACATAAAGAGAGACCTCAGACAACATAACAACATGGTAGCAACACCACACGGTAGCAACACAACAACAACACGGTAACAACACGGTAGCAACACAACAACACGGTAGCAACACCACAACACGGTAGCGACACAACAACAACACCATGGTAGCAACACAACACCATGGTAGCAACACAACACCATGGTAGCAACACAACACAACACCATGGTAGCAACACAACACAACACAACGGTAGCAACACAACACAACGGTAGCAACACAACACCATGGTAGCAACACAACACCATGGTAGCAACACAACACCATGGTAGCAACACAACACCATGGTAGCAACACAACACAACACCATGGTAGCAACACAACACAACACCATGGTAGCAACACAACACAACACCATGGTAGCAACACAACACCATGGTAGCAACACAACACCATGGTAGCAACACAACACCATGGTAGCAACACAACACGGTAGCAACACAACACGGTAGCAACACAACACAACACGGTAACAACACAACAACATGGTAGCAACACAACACAACATGGCAGAAGAACAAAAGATGGTACAAACATTATTGGGCACAGACAACAGCACAAAGGCATGAAGGTAGAGACAACACATCACGCAAAGCAGCCACAAGTGTCAGTAAGAGTGTCCATGATGGAGTCTTTGAATGAAGAGATGGAGATAAAGCTTGTTCCAGTCGCTAGCTGCAGCGAACTGAAAAGAGAAGCGACCCAGGGATGTGTGCGCTTTGGGGACCTTTTAACAGAATGTGACTGGCAGAACAGGTGTTGTATGTGGAGGATGAGGGCTGCAGTAGATATCTCAGATAGGGGGGAGTATGAGTGCAATGATGTGTCCGATAAGGAATATTAGTGGCAAATCTGATGGCCGAATGGTAAAGAACATCTAGCCACTCGAGAGCACCCTTACCTGCCGATCTATAAATGATGTCTCCGTAATCTAGCATGGGAAGGAAGGTCATCTGAATCAGGGTTAGTTTGACAGCTTGGGTGAAAGAGGAGCGATAGCGATAGAGGAAACCAAGTGTAGATTTAACTTCAGCAGCATTTGATATGTGCTGAGAGAAAGCCAGTGTTCCGTCTAGCCATACTCCAAAGTACTTGCATGAGGTGACTACCTCAAGCTCTAAACACTCAGAGGTAGTAATCACACAAGTAGGGGCATTCTTCTTACCAAACCACATGACCTTTGTTTTGGAAGTTCAAGTGTTTTTGTTTTTTTGAGGGCCAAAAGGGGAGGGTTTACCTACCGTCCCCTAACCGAGACAACGCTGGGCCAATTGTGTGCCGCCCTATGAGACTCCCGATCACAGCAGGTTGTGATACAGCCCGGGATCGAACCAGGGTCTGTAGTGATGCCTCTAGCACTGAGACGCAGTGCCTTAGACCACTGTGCCACTCGGGTTAAGGGCTAAGAAAGGTTTGTTGTTGAGCGTTGAACACAAAATCCAGGGAGGGGCCAGCTGACTATAAGACTATCATCTGCATATAAATAGATGAGAGCTTCCTACTGCCTGAGCTATGTTGATGTAAATTGGGAAGCGTGTGGGGCCGAGGATCGAGCCTTGGGGTACTCCCTTGGTTACAGACAGTGGCTGAGACAGCAGATGTTCTGCACTCTTTGAGAGAGGTAGTTAGCAAACCAGGCCAAAGACCCATCAGACACCAATACTCCTTAGCCGGCCCGCAAGAATGGAATGGTCAGCCGAGTCAAAAATAGCAGCACAACATTGCTTAGATTCAAGGGCAATGGTGACATCATTTTGCTTGACTGAGGGACCTTACAATTATCTGTATGTGTGGGGCACAGATATGGGGTAGTCATTCAAAAATCATGTTAACCCCAATTATTGCACACGGAGTCCATGCAACTTATTATGGGAGTTGTTAATAAGCAAATCTTTACTTCTGAATGTATGGCTTGCCATAAAGTGGTTGAATTCTTATCGACTCCAGACATCAGCTTTTAAGAAATAAAATAAAATAAAAAATCTTTAAAAAATTCTACAAACAAAATTCCAACTTTTACATTATTGGGTGTAGATCATTGACACATCGTAATGTAATCCATTTTAAATTCAGGCTGTAACACAGCAAAATGTAGAAAAAGTCAACGGGTGTGAATACTTTCTGAAGGCACTGTAACAGTACCATAGTGGGATATAATGCTCATCACAGATGTATAAAATAAGAATTTTATAAACTGGGTGGTTTGAGCCCTGAATGCTGATTGGCTAAAAGCAGTGGTATATCAGACCACTGGTATGACATTTATTTTTACTGTTCTAATTACGTTGGTAACCAGTTTATAATGGCAATAAGGCACCTCGGGGGTTTGTGGTATATGGCCAATATCCATCGCTACGGGTTGTATCCAGTCACTTCGCGTTGTGTTGTGCCTAAGAACAGCCCTTAGCTATGGTATATTGGCAATATACCACACCCCTCTCAGATATGTGTTTTAGATTTCAGATTTAAGGAATATATTAATGGAAAAAAATACATTTAAGTTGTTCCTGTTTTTGCTCCCTTGTCTGGCACTTATCTATACTGTTTCACTGGTCCTCTCTACTTACTGCTGGTAGCTCAGTGAGCTGAACCTGTCTGGGTAGGTAGTTCACTATGTGAGACAGTGCCTTCAGGTAGCCAGACTTCTTCTCTGTAGAGAGAGAGAAGGAAGGGAAAGTTAAGAATCGGTACAATGAACAGGACTCTCACAAACTGGTTAACAAGTTTCAACATGTGGCCAGTATCTGTCGTGCATTGAAAATGTGTCAATTTCCGGTACCTGGGGCTGCAGAGTTAAAGCCCTGGACAAGCTTGGCCGAGTTCTCGGTGAAGAAGCGTTGGCGGTACATGATGCGTACGTCGGCGTTGCAACCGCGGTTGAGGACGTCCGGCGAGTCGCTCATCAAGAGAGAGAATCCATCGGCAGCTATCGAACCCAGTTCTGAGTCACTGAGCAGGGAGAAAAGCTGAGAACGACACAGGGTTATTGCTGTGTGTGTGCGGTTACTGAGGTATAGATATTTTTCTAGGGGAGAAGAGACAAAACAATTAAACTACAGACTGTGTGTGTAGGAGGACAGAGGACTCCTGTCCTTTACCTTGTCAGTCAGGGCTGTGGACAGAGGGTGGTAGCGGAGAAGGAGAGCCTTGGCCACCTAAAGACAAAGCCATTCACAACTTAATGAATGAATGGACAGAAAACCATACAATTGGCAAGTCACCATTCACCCTAAAGGAGAGGAGGTCGTAGGAGTATCAGAGACCCCTAGTCTAGAGACACGTGGGGTCGTAGGAGTGTCAGAGACCCCTAGTCTAGAGACACGTGGGGTCGTAGGAGTATCAGAGACCCCTAGTCTAGAGACACGGGGGATCGTGGGAGTATCAGAGATCCCTAGTCTAGAGACACGGGGGGGGGGGGTCGTAGTGTGGGGAGTTCAGTAAGCTAAGAAGGGGCTGAGGGGAACGAAGAACGAACGAGAACACATGGAAATCATAGAAACTGATGTGAACAGATAAAATATACTAACCCAGAGCAGCAGCGTGAACGCCTGCGTTCGGACCGAGGAGGACGCACAGTCCAGCTCAGTGGAGATCCTCTTTAATGTCCCGTCTATCAGAGAGTCCAGGGCTTCTCCTGTAGAAACACACAACATTAAATATACCATCTCACCAACATTCACTCGACCAATCACCATTCAGATCAAGGACAGGACTGGAGGACTCACCTGCAGGCCTCTTGTTGACCAGCCCAGCGTAGCACTTGGCGGCTGAGGTGTAGGAGAAGGGATGGTCACAGGTACAGCTCAGCTCCTCCAGTTCTAACAGTAACCTGTCCATCTGTGGAACCTCCACCTGTCCAGGACACACGGTCAGTCGGTCAATGATAACAGGCTAAATTAAGCCATTCAATGTCAGGATATCTTAAGAATGCAACACCCGAGTATCCGGCGTAACGCATTAAACCGGTATCCATTGTATGAACATTTAACAGTACAAACACGGTTACAATGTGGTTTTGAGGCCCTGTGATGAGTAGCAGACATTTTAGGGCGTTCTTACACTCCGTGGCAGTGAGCACACACAGCCCATGAGAAGACACACCATCTGGGACTGGCGCCAGGAGTCACCTGCCTGCTTCTGGAGGACAAGGTCAAAGGACAACCCATTCAATGTACCACTCACAGATACAATGCTCTATTTACTCCCAGCATGCATCCTGTCCCTTGAGTATCCTCAGTAGTAGTGTATTTTGATAAAGGAGATGGCTGGGTGTCTTTAGCATTGAACCCTGACCTTGAGGAGCTGGATCTGGGAGGGGAAGGCATTCTCTGGCAGGAAGGACATGTCACCATCCAGGAAGAGGGACACCGCCCGCGAGGCTGTTTGGCCCGCCAGTCTGGTGACACAGCAGAGCTTAGTAGGTTTACAAAATTCCGGGAACTTTCAATAAACTCCCATTGTTTTCCAGAAATCCTGGTTGGAGGAATCTGGATTTCCTGCCTGTTTCCTCCTGAATCTGGGAATCCTCCAACCAGGAGTTTGGGAAAACCAGGAAATGTATTAAAAGTTCCTAGAGTTTTACAACCCTAGTGGTTAGCACCAAGCCAACATATTTACATATGACATAATACATGTGCCGTCATCAATTATGTGTGCGTGTGTCTCTCGTCTGACTGGGCGGCTGGCTCTCTCAGTGATGCCAACTCACTGGGACTGTAGTCGGGCACAGGTGGTGCTGATGACTGGTACCATGGCTGATAGGACAGACTCCTCCACTAAAGGACTCGGATGGTCTGAGGACCCTTCACATATAAAACAGAGCAGAAAAAAAACATCAGTCAAAAAGAGTTTGGTCTTCTGCATTTAGTTTGCATAGGTTTGCCAAAACACACCTACTCATTTTCAGAACAGCTCTCCATTGAACCAGATTCCTTATCTCAAGGGACTTCCTGGTTCAATAAAGGTTACATTAATCAAAACATTACAATGTGTTGCAGAGGCCTGAATCCATTAGTTGGTCAGAATATTCTCACCCCGCATTGCTGCCTGCAAGGCCAGTCCAAGCAGGCGCGGAATGATGATGTCATGGAAGACGCGGCCGGTCTCTTCAGTGTCCTGGGCATGCTCTGCTATCCTCTGCAGATTGTGGCACACAGAGATCACCTCCTCCAATGAAAACGAGCCAGTGCCTGTTGGGGGTGAGATTACATCTTCATCAGAGTCTACTTATACAAAAGGTGCAATATGTAGAAATTGCTCCGCCATTTCTTGGTTGATAGAATTCTAATAGTTCAAGCAATGTATAGTGTAGGGAACCATTGTACCATCTAAACTGCTGGGAAATATATTTTCAACCACCACAAAAATTATGTTTTTCAGCTATTTGAAGCTGGTGTACAAAACCGAAAGTAAATTTCAAAAAGGAAACATCGAAATAGTGCACATAGAAGAGATCTGCCGCTTCTTAGACTTGCTTTCAATGAGAATAACGTATCTATAGCTCACATTTCTATGTGAATTTGGTCAGGTCGCCCAAAAAGTTAACATATTGCAGCTTTAACATAGAGAGAGAGGATAATTTACCTATACAACGAAACATAAGACATATTTAGAAAGGGTCTACCTATACAAAGACAGAAGAGTGTGTGGTAGTGAAACATACCAGTGTGTGAGGAGGTGAGAACCTGTAGCAGGACAGGTGTGCTCTCCTGAACCACACTGGGCCGGGACGACACCGCAGCCAGCGCCGTCAAACACCGCTGACGCACGGCCTGCTGGGAATGTTCCTGGGACGGCGTGGCGCTGTCACCTTGTGCCATGGACTCTGGGAACAGGACAGGAAAGAGTTCAGTTCAGTAACCCTCCTCCGGTTGGAATGATGTCATTGAAGGAACGTAATGATAAAGACCTTTGTTTACATTATTTTGTTTTGACCTTTGACCCTAACCCACCTGAGAAGATCTCCCCCTTCAGTCGTGGAACCATCTTAGAGATGAAGGCTAGAGGATGCAGACAAGCCAGAGCCCCTGCACACTCAACCACAGCCAGGCTGGACAGACAGGGAGAGGCAGAGAGAAGAACCAAACCCTTGTGTTAATTGATTAGGCACACACAGGTTGTGTTTACACAGGCAGCCCAATTCTGATGGGTTATTTTTCACTAACTGGCCTTTTGACCAATCACATCAGATCTTTATCAGCGCTTATCTGATTGGTCAAAATACCAATTAGTGAAATAAAAAAGACCAGAAGTGGGCTGCCTGTGTAAACGTGGCCACCGACTTCTGATTGCCCTCCCAGAAGAACTGAAAACAGGTACTAACCTGACTTTAGCATCTTCCTCCTCCAGGATGAGCTTGGTGAGGTGGTCAACAGCCAGCTCCACATCTGACTCTAACAGCAGGACTAGGAGAGAGGTGGGAGAGGTCAACCTATACGTCTCAGCATAGTAAGGGGAGATGTAGCACAATCTGAATGGCCAATTAAATGTATTCTCTATCCCACAAGCTGAACAGCATGTGAACAAAGACTCATGCTGACTTCAATTCAATCCTGTGTAGCAGTGAGATGAGCTCAAAAGGTCTCAAATGTGTTGGTCAGGTATATGTTCATTGGAAGAGGGATTGCGAGGTCAGGAGTCTCACCTGTCTGTTGGCTCAGGGCAGTGAGCACACGCAGTGATGTGATCTGGAGCCCAGCACTGTTCTCAGACAGAGCAGAGAACACTATACTGCAAAGAGACTGCCTGAAGTCCAACAGCACACTCTCATCTGGCGAGAGGAGAGAGGATGAGGGGGGGGGGGGGGGAGGGACAAAGAAAGTAGGGAAGGAGGAAGAGAGAAAAGGGAGAGAAGAAGAGGTGTGAGAGTGGTGGGAAAAGGTTAATAGAATAATTCACACCGCCACATATCACACAAACCAGGAGGGAACATTTCATGAGGGACTGAGTTCTTGTACAGTAGAGATGGCTGGATATTCTCATCATTCCTAAAGCATGAATTGTTATTATGCTTGGGCAAGTTCTAACGGCGTTCTGCTTCAAATACTCTTCCAAATGGAGCCCTGAAATGAAGCATTGTAAATCACTTGTTTAGATACAGAGGCAGAACTTGAAAGGAGGAACAGGGGACATCAAATCTCTAAAAGTCTAAGCCGTTTGGGGGGGGGGGGGGGGGGGGGGCGATGACAAAATATTTAACCCACAGAAGTACCTGCGTACTTCCATTGGTTTGTATGGGTTACAGTCAGACGAGTTCAGGGACACTTGTGGGGTCAGAGCAAAATGAAGAAAACCATCGTGTTTGTGCGAGTCACCCCTTTCCATAGTGTAGTCACATTACTTTGTAGCTCAAACTAAAGGCCATAAATTACAGACAGAAATTGGCACATCAGAGTTACTGACTTTAAACGAGTCCCATGCTGTGGGGCTCGTAGAGCAAAACAGAGAACACCATCATTACAGACGTTTTCGTGAGAAGACCAATTTCTCATGGGCTGACAAACACTGCTGTAGCTCGGCAGCCTTCCACCGCAGATGCGCAAGGCCAACATAGGAGGATGTGGCGGATTGAGAGTTAGCCCATGCAACAACAACAAAAAATACTTGTCAGACGGGTTTTGATAGATATTATTTTATTATGTTACCTAGACTGACGCACGGCTCTTAATGAACGTGGCACAAAGAGCGGGACAGTAATGAACGTTACACTTACCCTCCTCTGAAGACTTCACTGGCTGGACGAAGCCCTGTAACACCTCCAGTAGGGTGCGCCGCTGAGCACACTACACGGGGGAGGACACAGACAGATATTTAAGATTTCTGTAGGAACCAAGCCAGAACCAAGATACTTACAACAGGCTGGGCCGCCTACATGTCCTGTGGCAGTATTGGGTCAGCAAAAGGCCATAACTTACAATGCAGTAACACTGTGATTTTGACTATGTGGGAAGCCAGCAAAACACACAATGTGAGAAATCTGACTCGCGGAACTGACTCAAATCATTACCAACAGTCAAGAATGGGAGACGAGCGTCAACACTGACGGAAATGGAACGACCTAGCTGGCTGGCGTGACTCACTTGTGTTCGGCTGTTGTATTGTTCTATGAGGGACGGCATGATGGCGGCTGCAACTCTGTGGCTCGCCCTGTAGGAGGCGGTAGAGGTGGCCTGCAGCAGCTTGGCGCTGGGCCACACCAGCTTCAGGTCCGGCTCACACAGGTGGTGCTGACAGTCTACAAAACATTAGGCTGGGTTGGTACATTGGTGATGGCGCGTGTATTTTATTTTTTTATTTCACCTTGATTTAACCAGGTAGGCTAGTTGAGAACACCTTTATTTAACCAGGTAGGCAAGTTGAGAACACCTTTATTTAACCAGGTAGGCTAGTTGAGAACACCTTTATTTAACCAGGTAGGCTAGTTGAGAACACCTTTATTTAACCAGGTAGGCAAGTTGAGAACACCTTTATTTAACCAGGTAGGCTAGTTGAGAACACCTTTATTTAACCAGGTAGGCTAGTTGAGAACACCTTTATTTAACCAGGTAGGCTAGTTGAGAACACCTTTATTTAACCAGGTAGGCTAGTTGAGAACACCTTTATTTAACCAGGTAGGCTAGTTGAGAACACCTTTATTTAACCAGGTAGGCTAGTTGAGAACACCTTTATTTAACCAGGTAGGCTAGTTGAGAACACCTTTATTTAACCAGGTAGGCTAGTTGAGAACACCTTTATTTAACCAGGTAGGCTAGTTGAGAACACCTTTATTTAACCAGGTAGGCTAGTTGAGAACACCTTGATTTAACCAGGTAGGCTAGTTGAGAACACCTTTATTTAACCAGGTAGGCTAGTTGAGAACACCTTTATTTAACCAGGTAGGCTAGTTGAGAACACCTTTATTTAACCAGGTAGGCTAGTTGAGAACACCTTTATTTAACCAGGTAGGCTAGTTGAGAACACCTTTATTTAACCAGGTAGGCTAGTTGAGAACACCTTTATTTAACCAGGTAGGCTAGTTGAGAACACCTTTATTTAACCAGGTAGGCTAGTTGAGAACACCTTGATTTAACCAGGTAGGCTAGTTGAGAACACCTTGATTTAACCAGGTAGGCTAGTTGAGAACACCTTTATTTAACCAGGTAGGCTAGTTGAGAACACCTTGATTTAACCAGGTAGGCTAGTTGAGAACACCTTGATTTAACCAGGTAGGCAAGTTGAGAACACCTTTATTTAACCAGGTAGGCTAGTTGAGAACACCTTGATTTAACCAGGTAGGCTAGTTGAGAACACCTTTATTTAACCAGGTAGGCTAGTTGAGAACACCTTTATTTAACCAGGTAGGCAAGTTGAGAACACCTTTATTTAACCAGGTAGGCTAGTTGAGAACACCTTTATTTAACCAGGTAGGCAAGTTGAGAACACCTTTATTTAACCAGGTAGGCTAGTTGAGAACACCTTTATTTAACCAGGTAGGCTAGTTGAGAACACCTTTATTTAACCAGGTAGGCTAGTTGAGAACACCTTTATTTAACCAGGTAGGCTAGTTGAGAACACCTTTATTTAACCAGGTAGGCTAGTTGAGAACACCTTTATTTAACCAGGTAGGCTAGTTGAGAACACCTTTATTTAACCAGGTAGGCTAGTTGAGAACACCTTTATTTAACCAGGTAGGCTAGTTGAGAACACCTTTATTTAACCAGGTAGGCTAGTTGAGAACACCTTTATTTAACCAGGTAGCCTAGTTGAGAACAAGTTCTCATTTGCAACTGCGACCTGGCCAAGATAAAGCATAGCAGTGTGAACAGACAACAACACAGAGTTACACATGGAGTAAACAAGTCAATAACATAGTAGGAAGAAAAATAATCTATATACATTGTGTGCAAAAGGCATGAGGAGGTAGGCAATAAATAGGCCATAGGAGTGAATAAATACAATTTAGCAGATTAACACTGGAGTGATAAATGATCAGATGAACATGTGCAGGTAGAGATACTGGTATGCAAAAGAGCAGAAAAGTAAATAAAATAAAAACAGAATGGGGATGAGGTAGGTAAATTGGGTGGGCTATATACCGATGGACTATGTACAGCTACAGCGATCGGTTAGCTGCTCAGATAGCAGATGTTTAAAGTTGGTGAGGGAGATAAGTCTCCAACTTCAGAGATTTTTGCAATTCGTTCCAGTCGCAGGCAGCAGAGAACTGGAAGGAAAGGCGGCCAAATTAGGTTTTGGCTTTAGGGATGATCAGTGAGATACACCTGCTGGAGCGCGTGCTACGGGTGGGTGATGCCATCATGACCAGTGAACTGAGATAAGGCGGAGCTTTACCTAGCATAGACTTGTAGATGACCTGGAGCCAGTGGGTCTGGCGACGAACATGTAGCGACGGCCAGCCGACTAGAGCATACAGGTCGCAGTGGTGGGTGGTATAAGGTGCTTTAGTAACAAAACGGATGGCACTGTGATAAACTGCATCCAGTTTGCTGAGTAGAGTATTGGAAGCTATTTTGTAGATGACATCGCCGAAGTCGAGGATCAGTAGGATAGTCAGTTTTACTAGGGTAAGTTTTGCGGCGTGAGTGAAGGAGGCTTTGTTGCGAAATAGAAAGCCGACTCTAGATTTGATTTTGGATTGGAGATGTTTGATATGAGTCTGGAAGGAGAGTTTGCAGTCTAGCCAGACACCTAGGTACTTATAGATGTCCACATATTCTAGGTATCAGGACATGGATTATATGAAGTGTGTATACCTAAACCTATCTGGGTGTAAATAACGCACAGTGTGGTGAGTTGAAGGTGGAAGGCTGCGAGTAAGCATCGAGAGCAGACAGGTAGCAAGGAGCCTGAGATTTATTTGCCATCATCTGTAGCCAAGCTGCCACTGTGGAGATGTCGCTCATCTCCCCCACCTCGCTCTCTCAATTTTAAAAAGGTTTCAATTTAAGGGGCTTTATTGGCATGGGAAACATATGTTTACATTGCCAATGCAAGTGAAATAGATAATAAACAAAAAGTGAAATAAACAAAAAAAGTTGACATTAAACACACAAAAGTTCCAAAAGAATAAAGACATTTTAAATGTCATTATGTATATATACAGTGTTGTAATGATGTGCAAATAGAAAAAGAAAAAAAAAGTATAACCTATATTTACAATGGTGTTTGTTCTTCACAGGTTGCCATTTTCTTGGGGCAAGAGGTCACACATGTTGCTGCTGTGATGGCACACTGTGGTATTTCACCCAATAGATATGGGAGTTTATCAAAATTGGATTTGTTCAAATTCTTTCTGGGTCTGTGTAATCTGAGGGAAATATGTCTCTCTAATATAGTCATACATTTGGCAGGAGGTTAGGAAGTGCAGCTCAGTTTCCACCTCATTTTGTGGGCAGTGTGCACATAGCCTGTCTTCTCTTGAGAGACAGGCCACCGAAGGCAGACCTTTCTCAATAGCAAGGCTATGTTCACAGTTCATAGTCAAAGATTTCCTTAATTTTTGGTCAGTCACAATGGTCAGGTATTCTGCCACTGTGTACTCTCTGTTTAGGGCCAAATAGCGTTCTAGTTTACTCTGTTTTTTCCTGTCTCAACACCTCTCCTACTGTGGTAAGCACTGAGGAGAACAACTGCCAAGTCCGTCTCCATCTCACACATTTCCAAATACACTGACCCCACACAATAACAAAATAGACAAACACCTTCGACATTAGTTGGCTCCTGTTCCCAGAACCAGATTTGTTTGAGGGGTTACCTTTGAGGACCAAGTCGAGGAAGACATTGAGGTAGTCTTCAGAGTCAGAGTTGAGGACGGAGCGGGAGATGCAGGCTGTCAGGGCACCGAGGGCAGCTAGACCAGCGGACTCCACCCTCTCACTGGCTGTCTGGAACACCTGCACAGGGATGGAGGCCAATCAAACTCTCCATTCAGACTATCAAGATGCCTCGTGTACTGTTCGAGACACTTTCACACAATTCTAATAGTAATTTTCGATGTTGCCAGCCCCCCAGGTTTCATTGAAACGCACCTCCCTGCGCAGCGAGGCCCAAAGGCCTGGTAGGAATTCGGCTAGCTCTTTATGTTCATACACAGAAGCACAGGCAGTCTGCAACACGAGGATGAAACACAGCTCATTAAGACATGAATGCCATTTACTTTATATATAAACCACAAAGATGATCTGAGGTGACAAACATGGTCTTACCAGAGTCTGCAGGGAGTCCACCTTGGCACTCTGAACATCTGAGTCCAGCTTCTCAATGATCAGCGGCAGCAGGAACTGTTGAAGCGAGACAATCAACAAATCATGACTACAAACACCCAAACGCTTTCACTTGTTCACTTTCTGTCTCTCACAAACATACAACCATACACAAAGACTATATCTGATGTCCTTTAACATTCTAAAAGGCTATATGTTGTGTGGTCTCGCTTGCCAGACACGGCAGATGTGGGAAGAGACGACGCATTGTGTGTAGCGTGCAGTACAGTACGTCTTCCCCACCTCTGCAAAGCGTGGTGTTCCAGTGAGCACGGCCCTCAGGGCGAGGATCAGCTCTTCCTGGGTGATGCCGTGGGGGTCATTGGGTGGCTGGGTGGCGACACACAGAGACAGCCATGGATGTCAACCATTTCAAAACACAGAACAACTCTAACATTCCGTTTTTATTTATTGAATGAACTTAGTTCCAGCTCATCAAAAGACCTTCCTTAATACTCTTAACTCTTAAAAATGAATGTTCATCAAGTACTGTTCTGAGTGATCTCCACTATCAAGCTCAATCTGAATCACAAAAAAAAAAATGGAATAATACAAGCTGTCTGTCAAAGTGTTTAGACTCGGGGCTTATCCATTTCCTATAATCCTCTGCCAGATGCTAGTCGGTGTCACACGGCTCAGGTATCAGAGCACACAGGACAGCGAGTCACATACGCATTGTCTCCTGGGTAGGTTCATCTGGCGGGTCTAAGTCCACAACAGCTGCACAAACAAACACTTACCGGGCTGAAGTCTATGGGGAAATAGCAGGATGTAACTTCAAACAGCTCCTCTGTGAATTTACCTGAATAAAGAAACACAGACATAATATTACCGTCTACGGATTGAGGAATCGTTAGATAATACATGTATTAAATCTCTAACACTTTCCGTTGGTGACACCAGCCCATGATTTGGTCGCACAAAAATGTTGTTGCGGCACCACGCAATATATATATATATTTTTGCAATCACCTTATGAAATCATTCACAGTGCTACTTAGTTGGTATGCTTCAAGACATACGTTTCATCCAACATGTACAAGCAGAAATGCATGAACAGGATGTGCAATCTAAACCAGTGACTCGGGAACTCCGCTCCATATGGCTAGCTCTCAGGAGAGCTGTTCTCAGTCATGACATGCAGGTTTTCCCATGCCTCCGCACACCCTAATCTCTGCAATTTGCAGATACAATTTCAGACACTGGTAGTCTAAACAACACGAGCAGCACTCGCGAGACTACACTAAGTTACTTCCGAAACATGACTCAGCTTCAATTAGTCTCTGTCCAGCCGTCACTCACCACAGACTAAACAAGCAGAAGCCAATGCTTCATTTCTCGTAACCAGGACAGGGTTAATCCACAACAAAAAGTCAAGAGTTCATATCACGCCTTGACACCGTGTCGCTATTGTTACCTGACACCGTGTCGCTATTGTTACCTGACACCGTGTCGCTATTGTTACCTGACACCGTGTTGATGGTGAGTTTTGGTCACCTGTGTGCCGCACACGTTTAGAGGGTCTTTTTTCCATGCTTGTCGTTATAGCACGTTTTCCTAAGACACAGCTGATCAATTTCCTCAAGCAATGTCATTTCCCTGTTCCTGATTGAATACAAACCTGCCTTCACCTCATTACTGAGGAAGCAATTAAACGAAGATGAAAGTGTTACAAGTTCACTCAATGCCCAGTAAACCTGAGCAACATTGAAACACAAGACGACAGCACAACTAAAAAGGTACATAAAACACGTTTGTAAAGTCTGGAATAACAACGTGTGTGTTCTCACCCAGATCATAGCCTCCATGGATGATTTTCCTAGCGATCTGGAAGGCCAGGAGAAGATTGCGTGGGTCCCTCTCCCCATCCACTGACTGGACAAACCCAAAGACAAAGTCTGCACCCAGGCCCTTCAGCTCTGTGGGATGGGAAAGTGGTCCATCAATTCAACAACATGCAGATAAGCAACATACAGAGCATGCTGGTTTCTCCATGATAGCTACCACTCTACCTCAGCTCTTACCTGACTCTCTGGATTCCATAAGCTGGGTTAGGATGTTGTAAACACATGACCGCTCCACCAGCATCAGGGACTGTAGTGACACAGAAAGCAGAAACAGGGTCAGGGGTAATGCAGTATAAGAAACATAGAGGCCCCCTCTGTATGCTAATTATTTAGGAGAGTTGACACTTGACAGGGCAGGCTGGATGTCCTCACCTGCACATGAACGTCCTGGAAGAGTGATTTCAGAATGGACACCGCAGACCCAGGCGGCAACACTGAGCATTTTGTCTGAGAGGGTATTTCAAAACGTTGGTCAGGAATAGGCCAGATATACTCTTGTCTGTCAGTTCACCTTTGACAATATTCGCATTTCTATCTAACATTCACGTCAAACTTAACATCAGGCTACTAAGACTGAGACTTACCAGCGCTTTCATCCCCTTTAAGACATGTGGTGTGATGACATAGTGGTCCTTGAGTCTGTTCTCATAAAACGCTAGAAGGACGTCCACTGAGGGCAAAACAAATAGATGATAATCAATAGCCAATGACAGGACATATAGCACCCACAAACCAAAACGACACAGATGTGTTATAGTGCTGTTCACCTTCTCTCTCTGTGAGGTCTCCATGGCACTGCTGCAGGACATTGGAAAGGAGCTGGACACCACGGGCTCGGGTCTGGGGTTGGGAGCTGGCCAGATGCAATCTGCACAGAGACAAGATGGTCAACTTGTTAGTGTTGGCTGAAACGGCATGACATTGAAGTTGATGACAATGATAGTGACTGGGACAATAATGATTAATGTAACTTAAACATTACCCCAACGCTTCAACCAACTGTAGTATTGTAAACTGTCCAGCCTTGAGTCCTAATCAAAGGAAAATGCATTTATTCAGCCAGAGGAAAGACAAGTGGTCAATGAGTAGGATATATCATGCAGACACTTTTAGGGGACAGGGAAGTAGGTTCAGAGTCTAATGTCAAAGACACTTTGTGCTAATATGTTGAGAAAAAACATTTTCACAGCAGGCTGGTTAGAAAGTTAGCAAGCAAGTTGTGGCCAACAACATATGTTCATTCGCTTGACTTCAAAGACATTGATTGCCACTTTGTATACGTTGATAGCTACTGAACAGGCTGTTGTTGTCCGTTTTTGAAGTATGCACTTGAACCAATGACGGGTTAAACACAGAAAGTAACGTTAAGAGTTTTGATGGCCTGCTGCTAGCTAGCATGCTAGCCAGAAGTCATGCTGGGCCACCAGTCACGCGCGATTTCTGTATCGTTCATTGACGTTCATCTCAAAAACCAAATCAGAGAGAAAGGTGGCTGAAATACCTGTTGCGGTGTCTGCGGCCTTGCTGTCCTGTTGTCCCGAAACAAATTCTTCTACCAAGCCCACTAGCAAGGCACTACCCGCAGCCATCACGAACAGCCTTGGTTCAACCAAACTGAAGTGAGCATGCGTGGAAAGTTCTTGCGATTACCCTGAGAGCAGTCACAAAAAAAGTAACAATATCAAATATGATATTGAACCCCATGCATAAATGTGCAAAACCTTTTTTTGCAATGTAGTAAAGCTGTACATTCTTTACTAACCAAATAATACATAAAATTGTTGTGGAATTGCATGGCTATGTGCATATTCTAAAGAAATGTTATATATGGAAATGTTTATATTTCTATTTATCATTTGACCGTTCATCTGCAAAAAAATATGTATATAAAGTTAGTTTTGGCATGGTTGAGGACTTTCATTTGTTCAAGGGATGCTCCCCACCCCTGGAGGAAGTCGTGACGTGCCACAATCTGACACCCCTGGCCTTGAGCACGCGCAGGCGTAAAAAGTTACTGTTGCTACCCGCACCAGGAAGACAAGGGGATTTAAAAACCTGCTTGAGAAAAATTAGAAAGGTTTGAAATTGACCACGGTGTTAAACGGAGAATCATATCAACAATCATTTTGGTTTACAATCTAAACTATCCGTTTAGAATACTTACCTGGTCGTGAGTACGTGAAAGGTTGTTTACTAATGTTAACTAGCTAAATTAGCTAGGGCTGTCTCGCGCAACGACGGATGGTGGTGTGCGAGTTATCAAGCCAGCGATCTAATGTGAGCTTGCTAACAAGTTGCTTAGCAAATTGTTGTCCACGAAGCTAGCTAGTTGGCACGCTAACTTGTCTAAGTAGAATGTATAGAGGGCAGTCTAGGCATAATGCAATCAATTATTGTTGACATTTATCCCGTTTAGCTTGCTAGCGAGTCTGCACGTGACTACTCCTTTTGGAATGTTGGATCGCATCAAACAATAATAAAGCAGAAGTAGCTAGCCTGCTCTTCCGTGCTTACAATTTAGTTGTGCGACCAGTGTTCACATTCAATCTAACGTTAATTTGTGGACTCTGCTATCAAGAAAAGCACCTTGACCTAGCGAGATAATTTTATACAGCGGATCTAGCTATATCTAATAGTTTTGGAACTAGGTAGCGGTTGGCTAATAATGGGGCCCCGACATAGTTAGCCAACTGATAATAATCATGGGAGGATGTGTTGGGCGAGAACGTGAGGACACACAGGACCACGGAGCATCCAGAAGCAGTGGAAGAGCACACCGAAAACGTGGAAGTAAGTAATGGTAACTTTGTTGTCTAAGTGCATCGAATAGGAACATAGTTCAACACATTACGTGGTAAATGTTTACCATGTAGTACCGTGTCTACCCATTTCATTACTACAACATATTAACCCCCAGAGAAATATGGATTTCGTCCTTAAGGTTCACTCTTAATAACACGGGTATCCAATCTGGACTGTGCCCAAATAACTATAGGATACATTTGTAATTTCCCTTCCCCCATCTTGCAGGACACAAATGGACACGAGTTACTTCCTGTTACCTCTCTACCAGTACAGAAAAAATGTATGCTCTCACTACTGTAAGTCGCTCTGGATAAAAGCATCTGCTAAATTACTAAAATGTACCAACCGATGGCTGTATAAATAGCTACCAACACAACTAGGCTAAACCTAATTTGATCTGGGAAAACACCATTGGTTGACTGTCAATAATACATCATAGTAGTTGAGCTGACTCTTCACCAACAATGTTTTCATGTGCAAGTCCATTACCTTGCTAAGATTATTTTCTGCAGAAAAATAGGAGCAGACTGCCATGTTTAACCTGTTATAGTTTGTTGGCGTTTAGTGACTGATGGAATGTAGATTGCTGCCAAAGCACTTTGCATAAAGACTAAAGCTACAGGCTCCAAATAGCTTAGGTCTAATGAAACACAAATTGGAAACTTCCAAGGGACACGGAAAGCAGTAAGATCCCTCTGCCACATAGGACCTATCAACACCTCGGCCTAATTTAGAAAATGCAATCTTACACTGGACTGTGGGACTGTCATAACACAGTTTCTAAACCCAGAGGCGCAACATCGCAAGACTTCTGGGAAAGCTTGCGAAACAGACCATCCCAGGGTTTGAGAAGTCAATAAGTGAAGATCCGATGATGCATTTCTACGCATGAGCTTTCCTAGCCAACATCACCTTCAAGTGTGATCGGGATTTCTATTGGAGAAGCAGTTCGTCTTTCTTCATACTGTACGGTCTTTAGTCACAATGTGCCATTAGACTTCCTTGGTGTATTATACAACAGGGCTCCCGAGTTGGCGCAGCGGTCTAAGCCACTGCATCTCAATGCTAGAGGGGTCACTACAAACACCCAGGTTTGAATCCAGGCTGTATCACAACCGGCTGTGATTGGGAGTCCCATAGGGTGGCGCACAATTGGCCCAGCGTCGTGCGGGTTTGGCAGGTGTAGGCCGTCATTGCAACCCGAGTTTGTGAAACGCTGCCTTAGGAGCAGTGAGTGTTTGATGCAGGTAGACTAGAGGCACTCCCAGGCCGGTAATAAGAACAAGTCGTGTCATGTGCCCTACAGCAGTGGTTCTCAAACCTCTCCCCGTGGACCTCCAGCCATTCCATGTATTTGATCTATTCCAGAGCTAGCACACCTGATTCAACTTGTCAACTAAGTATCAAGCCCTTGACTGCGTGAGTCAGTGAGCGAGTTCAGGCCTGAGTGAGTTCAGGCCTACAACAAAATTGTGAAACGTCTGGGGGTCCCTGAGGAGAGGTTTGCGAACCACTGCCCTACGACAACTGTTCCACCGGGGCTGCGTGCACCAGGCCGGCATGCAGTGTGCCATGTGAAAGCAAGGAGAAGTCCGATGTTTCTCAGTGCCATGTCTCCCATTATGGCTAGAAATGAATACCAGGGTGCTAAGTTAAGGACAACTTGCTGCCTTTTATTTTCCCTACCTTTATTTAACCAGGTAGGCTAGTTGAACAAGTTCTCATTTACAACTGCGACCTGGCCAAGATAAATCAAAGCAGTGTGACAGACAACAACAGAGTTACACATGGAATAAACAAGCCAATACAATAAACAAGTCAATGACACAGTAGAAAAACAAGTCTATACAGTGTGTGCAAAAGGCATGAGGTAGGCAATAAATAGACCATAGGAGCGAATAATTACAATTTAGTGATAAATGAGCAGATGATGTGCAAGTAGAGATACTGGTGTGCAAAAGAGCAGAAAAGTAAATAAAACAATATGGGGATGAGGTAGGTAGATTGGGTGGGCTATTTACAGATGTACTATGTACAGCTGCAGCGATCGGTTAGCTGATGTTTAAAGTTGGTGATGGAAAGAAGTCTCCAACTTCAGCGATTTTTGCAATTCATTTCAATCACTGGCAGCAGAGAACTGGAAGGAAAGGCAGCCAAATGAGGTATTTGCTTTAGGGATGATCAGTGAGATATGTGGGTGGAGGTATTGTTTTATTCTTTGGTGTAGAACTTAATTTGGGTGTAAGCATTTGTTTAATTATAACCTTGGCCAAGTCATGTTGTAGCTACATGTAAAATAAAGGAAACACCAACATAGTGTCTGAATAGGGCGTTGGGCTGCCAAAACAGCTTCAATGTGCCTTGGCATAGATTCTGCGTGTCCTGAACCTATATTGAGTGTTGCAACACTATTCTTATGAAAATAATTATGAATACGTACTTTATTCAACTTGTATGTTCTTCCACAAGAAATTCCATAATTTGGTGTTTTGTTGATGGTGGAAAACACTGTCTCAGGCACCGATCCAGAATCTCCCAGAAGTGTTCAATTGGGTTTAGATCTGATGACACACACAAACCCACCCACCCACACACCCTTTAAACGGCCCTAGGCTCATTTAAGACCCCTCTTCCAAAGTCACTTAGATCTCTTCTAGCCATGGTAGCCAAAATAATGGCCAACTGGGATTTTTTATACATGACCCTACGCATAATGGAATGTTAATTGCTTAATTAGCTTAGGATCCACACCTGTGTGGAAGCACCTGCTTTCAATAGAGTACCGAAGTATGAGTCATAATACCATAAAAACTAGCGGTCAAACAAGGAAATGGTTTTAATCATTTTCCCGCCATTCATATTTCCCATGGGGAATATCAGAAACACTTAAAATAAGGGCTGTGTTTTGTGTAGGCTTACCCTGGCGTGAGGGATAAGGGGACTTATATATCTCTCTCTATCTATATTGATACATCACCTTGTCCAAGAGAGATTTACATGGTTAAGGTGATATATATATATAAATTGATACAAGTCCCCTTATCCCTCATGCCAGGGTAAGCCAGCCCTTATTGTAAGTGTTTCTAATATTCCCTATAGGAAAAATGAATGGTGGAAAAATGATTGGAACCATTTCCCTGTTTGACTGCTAGGTTTTAATGGGTATTATGACACCTCCACTGTGGGGCTCTATATCCACATCAAAGTTGTCTAGCAACTGGGGCTAAGCCTAGTTGATAGCAGTTTTCTAACAGCTTTTTGGATGTTCCGTGGAGGTTTGGCAGGCGAGGCCAAGTTTTATCTTTAGCCGCAGAATGTCGGGGGGGAGGACTGTGTTTTGTAAAAGGGGACAAGATTGTCAATTACAGGGGTGACTATATGTGTTCACAGTGAATTTGTGCTTGGCCCAAGCCTCATTTCGACTTTCATAGAATTCATTCCTACATGGCTGTTCTGTACTGTCTGTAAAATGGGTACTTCCTAGTCTTGCGGATATGCTTTTAACTTCCAATGTTGGTTCAGGGCTGAAATTGGCCTACTTCAACATTGACATTGTAGGGGTGAAAGCAGGCCGTAGGCCTCTAGGAACAGATCCGCCCTATATTTAGTGTTATCGGGGGAGTGAGGTGCTATGATGTAAGATTGTAACCTAATATTTTGAACCCAAGTCCCAAGATTATACTTTTTAACAGCCACATACAGCCCACCGCTACATCACAAGTGTATCTTCGTGTCCTGAAACAATACATTACGTGATCTACAATGCAGTCCTGTCTGTAAAATGCATATTACCAACACCCCAGTGTGGCATTATCTGCCCCTTCGTAACCTCAACAAGCCCCACATGAGGAGCACACCCTGCTATTGCGTCATGTCTCTGGAATGCTTCTCTAATGCTGCGGCAACATGGATTCATGATGGGTGGAGGTGCTCCTTGGCCTAGTGCTGCAATATCTGCATACCTGGAAATAGTTCTGCACGTTTCCAAACTATTTGCTAATCTGATGTTGAAACGTGAGCTGGTAATCAAGGCAACACGTTAGACCTATTCACTTTTTTCCCAGAGGCCTAGTCTAGGCTATACGATGACTGGAAAGTATACAAGTTATTTTTCCCAAGACCGCATGTATGTTGAGTTGAACGGACAGTATATGATGTCCCTTACGACAGAGTTTCCCAAACTCGGTCCTGGGGCCTCCCCTGGTGCACATTTAGTTGTTGTTTTTTGCCCCTAGGACTACACAGCTGATTCAAGTAACCAACTCATCATCAAGCTTGGATTATTTGAATCAGCTAGGGACAAAACCAAAACAGGCCCCAGGACCGAGTTTGGGATACCCTGCCTTATGACATCACATAGTGTTGCACACACAGTTGTGTCCTAGTCCTGTATGCTGCCTGATCCAACAACTCTCATAGACTATTCCATTACTCTGCTTGAGTGCTAGTATGAAGATTATTACACTCTACTCCCTGTATATCCTACACTGAACTACCGTTTACTCCTCGTAAGCTACCTGCACTCTAAATAATTTGTTTGGTGGAAAGGTGACCCTTTTTTAAATACTTGGCAACTGTCTTTGTTGCCCCTCCTTGCTGCACTTGGTTAGCCTAGTTGTCAATGAAGACCAGAGATACCGCTGATCATGTTAGGACAAAAATCGCCGCCTCAGCAGACTCTTCTTTGACCATTCAAACACTTGTTTGTTAGCTAACTGGGCCCGTTTAGTACCATGTGACAGACCGAGCCGAAGTCACACTCTGGTGCCAACTATAAAACTCAGCTGCTCAGTTTGACACCAAGTCCTCATTGGAGGCCGGGACCTACGTCTCCATACCATTCTGAGAGCCTGGCCTGGTGCTGAAGGAACACTTTACCACATTCTGAAAAGTGTTTTGCTGGCTTCCCCGATAGGTGTGCAGTGCTAATCCAACGCTAAGCATGGATTATCTTTCAGATGTACATGGTGTAATACTGTCTGCATATTCTAATTATAAACCCCGATTGAGGGTATAGAGAGCTGTGTGTGTGTGGGGGGGGGGTTCTTTGCTAGCAATGTAGGGAAAACTGGCAGGCCCAAATACTCCATAAATGTCCTCTTAACTGTTGCATCTGTGCTAGTGAAACGTTTGGAGATGGGAACGCCCAGTGCAACTGAGATTGCCACACACTCACTCTACGCTATCCTGGACCGTGTATGGCGCGGGAGGTGGAATTTTATTGTCCAAACACCCCCCGCTCTCGGGAATGCCTCCTTTGCTCTGTCATGCAAACGAGCAGAGCCTAGATTGGTCTTGTTTATGTTGTGTGGCTCACCTGGCTGCCTTGAATCTGACAGAGATGGGTGGACTTTGGTCATGATGATGTGGAAGAGGGTTTATTATTGCTGGGTGTACTAGTCCTCATGGAATATCTAACGCTGCAAAGGCCTGCTGTGGCATAGCCAGAGCAACGTGTAACGTCTATTAGATTCTTAAGTATCTTTCTAGGTCTGTTTTTTTTAAAGAGCTCTAGTCTTCTGTGTCTTGTACAACTTGCTTATATGGTATTATGATGACCTTCTTGAATGTAGGTGATAGACTATCCTATTATAATGAGATTCCAGGCATTGACAGACGCCACAACATTGTTGCTCTAGTTTCGTCCATGGTAATGACTGTGTCATGATGATGCCCCCCCACATTGTCTAAGCCCCCTCTACTAACATTCTTTAATGGGTGTTGTTCACTCTGCGTCGGAGATCAATGGCTGCTGGTAAGTCTCATTAGGTAATAGGCTATCTAGTCTATTGTACTTGGAAATTCATATTTGAGTAATTTAGCAGACACTCACATACAGCGCGAGGTGAGACCACAACATAGAGTATAGAGCACATTTAGGGATGGGAGGGGCGAGAGACCAGAGGTGGCGGAATGGAGTGCTCTGGTTTGGGTGTAGGGTTTGAGCATAGCTTGAAAGTAAGGAGGGGCAGTTCCCCTTGCTTCTCTGTGGGTAGGCACCAGATTCTTGATGCGAGCATCGACTGGAAGCCAGAGTGTGCGGAGGAGCGGTGTGACATGAGAGGACTTGGGAAGTTTGGACAGTAGACGGGCTGCTGCGTTCTGGGTAAGTTGCAGGGGTTTGATGGCACAAGCGGGGAGCCCAGCCAACAGAGTTGCAGTAGACTCCAGACGGGAGAGGACAAGTGCCTGGATTAGGACCTGTGCCGCTTCCGGTGTGAGGAAAAGTCATACTCTATGGATGTCGTAGAGTTCGAACCTGCAGGCACAAGTCGCTGCTTTGATGTTTGCAGAGAACGACAGCATGTTATCCAGGGTCAGGCCAATGTTCTTTCCACTCTGGGAGGGGGAGCACCGTGGAGTTGTCAACCACAATGGAGAGGTCTTGGATCGGGCAGGCCTTCCCCAGGAGGAAGAGCAACTCCGTTTTGTTGAGCTTGAGGTAGTGGGCCGACATCCAAGCTGAGATACCTGCCAGGCACGCAGAGATGCATGTCGCCACCTGGGTGTCAGAATGGAGGGAAGAAGAGTAGTTGAGTTTCATCCGCATAGCAATAATGGGAGAGACCATGTGAGGATATGACAGAGCCCAGTGACTTGGAATAGAAATGGCTTAGTGGCCAACGGATAGTTGGAGGAAGGCAAAGAACCTGGATTGCAGCCTTGACAGAGTGATGATGTGGGAGGTACTCCCATTGCCCTATCATGTCTTCCGAAAACCGTCAAAAGGCCAGATATATGCAGCAGACATTCCCTATCATATGCTAGATTGTATATACCCAGATAATCCCCATGCCCAGATAAGAACCTAGAGTTAACATGTTTACCATGTGGATGCCCTTGCCTTGGACATGCCTACGATCTAACTTTGGGAGGTGTTGAAAACAGTTCTGTGTAGCTTAACTATATTTTGTAACAAATAGGCTAGAATGGGTATCTGGTACTTTGACATTAGCCCTTGATGTAACCATATGGGTTTTTAGAGAGATGTAACCCAGTATATATTACTGAGCATGTGACTAAAACTGTACCTGTTTCAATGCACTAAACAATGATGTGTAGCGATATTCTGGTACATAGTCTATAGGTTGATTATTAGAAAAGCCTTCTAACAATGTGACTTTTTGTTGTGTCCCTCCCTGCAGGTCGCAATGAGCCCCTGAAGAAGGACAAGCCCAAGTGGAAGAGTGACTATCCCATGACGGAGGGCCAGCTCCGCAGTAAGAGGGATGAGTTCTGGGACACAGCCCCGGCCTTCGAGGGCCGAAAGGAGATCTGGGACGCTCTGAAGGCAGCCACCGTCGCCCTGGAGTGCAACGACCACGAGCTGGCTCAGGCCATAGTAGACGGAGCTAGCATCACACTGCCTCACGGTGAGGCACACACACACACGCAAGATATGGGGAAGCTATGATAACCTGGGGGCACATTTGGAATCTGAATAGACTTGAACTGTCAGTACATTTGGAACAATGGTAATATTACACCATGATGTTTTTGCACAACTCTTGACCTGATTATGAAATCTGATTCATGTTTCTCTGATTCATGCCTGAGTCAAGACCACTTCCTGAGCAGTTGTGAAGTAACACACATTTAGCAACGGAACATGTTTTTTTCCCCTGTCTGTGTTCCAGGCTCCCTGACAGAGTGTTATGATGAGCTGGGTAGCCGCTACCAGCTACCCGTCTACTGCCTGGCCCCTCCGGTCAATCTGATATCCGAGCGCAGCGACGAGGACCCCGGCGATAGCCCCGAGCCCACAGCCGCCCCCAAGAAGGAGTTCCAGCTCAAGGTGCGCCTCTCCACGGGCAAGGACCTGCGCCTCAGCGCCAGCATGGCCGACTCCATCGGGCAGCTGAAGAAGCAGCTTCAGGCCCAGGAGGACATTGACACGGCCCACCAGCGCTGGTTCTTCTCAGGCAAGCTGCTCACGGACAAGACCCGCCTGCAGGACACTAAGATCCAGAAGGACTTTGTCATCCAGGTCATCGTCAACCCGCAGGCCCCCATTAACTAGGTCCCAGATGAAAGGAGGATCGACGGAGGAGCCCTGGATAATGGTTTTACCGCTGATCTGTAAAACAGAGAGGTGATTTGGGGAATTATAGTTAAGAGATGAACAACAGAAGGGAGAAACTCTGAAGTGCTGCTTTTCATTGTTTCATTGTTTACCATTAAAGAGTGTGGTTCTTTTCAGTGTGTCACTTCTCTATAGGACGGTTGGTTGATCGATCCAGACGTTTCAGACCACTCACCCTAAGGGGTGTTCACTGTCACTCACCACACTAACTTTGAAGTAAATCATAGCAGAATTGCCCTCCAGATGTGAGACACTGCAGGTGTGCACCGCACGGCATGTGCAAGGGGTCTGCGTCTGCACTAACCAAGTGCCAATTGAAATCGCAGAATCTTTTACGTAGTTTGTAAAGCACATGTTTTTCTGTCCCTGCTCTCTACTCTGGTACCCTGTAATGGATACTTCCCATAATCCTCCCTTAAGTGATATACAAAACTTTTTCTCTCATTGTTTTCGTTCTTTTTTTGAGTTAATCTCAAAACAAAGCTTTTTTGCACAGTTGATTTGTACTTGCGTGGTAGTTTGTGTGCCTTCAAGGAAGAAAACAAAACAGAATCCTTAGGGGGGAAAATGCTATTTTTACTGCTAAAGCCTTCTGTCTCTAGATTCAGGAATAATCGTTTTATAGATCCATACAAATCCTAAATATACTGCTGCGTTTTTCGATCAGGTGTCTATATCAGTTATTGCATTTCAAATGTACAACTGGTGTTTCCATGGATGTTAGCCCCATGTTGTCCCTAATGGTTGCATGCGCCCCCCACGCTCCCATGTGTCAATGTACTGTAAAGTGACAATGATTAGAGAGCCTAGCCCTTGTATGCTGTGCCACATTACAATCCTGAGGTGAAATGGGAAGCTCAAGCTACAGTGAAGATGATAGGAGAACGTCTCTCTGTTTTAGTATATATTCGTGGAAGAGGAACAGTGCTTTTCTGTCTGTCTCGGGTGGCACCTCGCTGCACATGAGGTGCTCCTTTACCCTTCACGTCAGTCCTTTGCTTTTCCATCTCTCTCTAAGCGCTTGTGCCTCTTTCTTTTATGGCCTCATCAAAAGAACATAAACAAGATACCCCATTGGTGGATAGTTAAGCTGGAGGTGGGAAGACTTGTTACCAGGTTATTGTCATCATAGTTATGCTATCATTTAAAGGGATATTTTGGCAATGAGGCATTTTATCTACTTCCCCAGTGTCGGATGAACTCGCGGATACTATTTTTATGCCTTTGTGTTTAGTATGAAGAAAGTTAAAGGTAGTTTCACAAGCCAATGCTAACTAGTGTTAGCGCTCTGACTGGAAGTCTATGGGTATCTGCTAGCATGCTATGCCCTTTAAGGATTTTAGGTTTGTTGTCTGTATTGGCATTTGAACTTTATCCAACTTTTAGCTCAAACAGTTGATCAATGACTGCTGGGAATATATTTGTTAACCTTTATGCAAATTTGAGTATTTCTCTCAATTTACAATGTATGTGCAATGCAAAATAGACCTCGTACCTTTTGATTCTCCCCTTATTTAATATATACAGTAGCATTAGCTATGACTATGTAAAGGTTCTTAGAAACAAAACATAGGAGCCTGCTATGTTCAGATTGCTTTGTTGTTGTACAATCAACCTTTGATATTGTTCAGAGTTTCATATTGCCTTCATCTCTGTTTTGAAATGTTGTCCCATCTATAAAAGTGTTCAAATGGCCACTTTTCTTTTAATGGGATGTCCTCACTATAACAATCATGTACCTTGCGTGAATTGGCTTGGCCCTACCTACCCCCCCCCCCCCCCCCCCCCCACACACTTTGTGTGACGGTTAGCACATCCATTTGTGCTCAGAAAAATACCTAACTTTGCAATGGGGCCTTTTTTTACAGTCTCCCACCTCTCCTGTGTAAAACAGCAGAGACCCATGTTCTGTTATCTGTGTTGCTTCATCTTGTCTCAATCCGTCCTTGCAGAATGTGGCTCAAATGTTTGCTTCATCTAGGTTCATTTAGTGCTATGAGAGGTAACGAGATACGTCGGTCTAACATCAATGTACAGTCCCTACATCGGACAGCACAAAAATAGAAACCTCAATGTAATCTATGTGAGGGAGCTGCACGATGTTGCCAGTAAGGACAAATCTGATACCACCGAGCAATGACATCACACAAGGGCCGTGGTTCGATCCAGGCCAGGGGAGCAGGAGAGAGAGAGACTTCTCTGCTCTTCCTTCAGTTTTCTGAGGCCTGTGAACCTCCCATCGCAGTAGTTGGGAGAGATTTCAAGTCTAGGAAAGATCCCTTATGCAGGCAATTAATCAGACACGCTTTCTGTTTTAGTAAGAATGTACAAGTATGTTTTGTATGCATGATACTTGTTTGATCATATGGGGGTCAGATCAGGAGTTTCATTTGTATGTTTCTGTAAAGTCCTATATTAGTCATGGTACACAGGTGGACTCAGTCATGCAGTAGACTAAAGCTGGTAATATGGCCATGGATATTTATTTTAGTTATTTTGTGGGTTACTTTAGGACACCATGTACACTGCTTTATGTTCCTCTCGGACCTCGGATACCAATAAGCCATTGCATTTTAATCAAGCATTTTCACCAGGGTGGATCATGAGGCCTTGCTCAAAGCAGAAACATGCAAATTGTGTTTTTGTTGATGTATAATGATATATATATATATATGTATTTAGTCATTTGGAAAAATATAAGTGATTATTATATGAGATTTCTGATAATTAAAAATGCTTACAACAACTCGTTTTACAAGTGACGTGTACATTTATAAGCTGATTTTCAATTACAATTATTGTTAAAGGAAATCTCTCTTAATTTTATCCTGTAGCCAAATCTGTATGTGGCCTTGGACCAGAATATCCTAACTAACCTCTGAATAACAATCAAAGTGAATTTTTATTAGTTTAAATGTTTGTGTTCTCTTGTTCCTTTGGTGATCCATTTTTAAAGTTCAATACTTATTGAATGGACTCGCCCCACACAGTGCAAGATCAGGTAATTGATTTAGGTCATACTGCCATCTTGTGGATATACAGTATAATTTTGTGTATTGATTATTGACTGAAATTCTCTTGTGGTGCACTAAAGAAACATGAGCACTTCCTTTCTTCTATAGAAATAAGATAAAGGAAGAGAGGGTGAGCGAAAAGCACATGGAGCGCGTGACACGAAGCAGAAAGATCGGCTACTCCTGGACTATAATGCAGAAGACCGGAGAGTATGATGTTGAGTACTCGGTAGAGTCGTTGATGATGGCATATGCTCCTCATGGGGCGACTAAGCCATCTATTCTACTCCCACTAATTCAAGTATTTCCAGTCTTATTGCGCAGATCCCCACCATTCAGCTTTACTCCCTGTCTGTAACATGAATGAGAGACCATGCTGTTACCCTAAAGACCATGGGTATGTTTTTGCTGAAAGCCATATAAGGCTCTGATTTCCCTGACCTCTGTGTTGAAGAGTTCACAAACCCCTGCATTATCTCTGACTTATTTGAATATACTATTCTCTTACATTATGTAATTTACGTGTCAGTCATTTTGTTTTCCAGAACCGGAACACTTAATTGTGATCATATCTTCAACAAATTTAACTTTGATGGGACACAATGAGCAAAGGATGTTGGTGGGTTACTGGGCTTTCTGGCTCTAACAAGGTATGTTTTGAGTCCCTGATGAGTCCAGTGAGCCTCGCCCAGTGAGAAGGTATGACTGCTGAGCAGGCTCTGGTCTGGTCTTGTGTGTTTGGCTAGGCTTGTCTGATCCAGAAGGAAATACCACCAGATTAGGTTATGCTGAGTTACAGGATATGCAGCATTCAGTCGACCATCCTCGGTTAATTGAAGAATAATTGTGAAACATTAAAGTTATTTTTTAGATAAAACTATACTAAATATATTCATGTCACCAAATAATTGATTAAAACACACTGGTCTACAGTAGCCTCAGCAGCACTCTGTAGGGTAGCACCATGGTGTAGCCGGAGGACGGCAAGCTGCTTTGTAAATGACATCGCCGAAGTCAAGAATCGGTAAGGATAGTCAGTTTTACGAGGGTATGTTTTGACAGCACGACTGAAGGATGCTTTGTTGCGAAATAGGAATCCGATTCTAGATTTAATTTTGGATTGGAGATGCTTAATGTGAGTCTGGAAGGAGAGTTTACAGTCTAACCAGACACCTAGGTATTTGTAGTTGTCGTGGTAAACATTAAGTGTTGGGCCACCACGAGCTGCCAGAACAGCTTCAATGAGCCTTGACATAGATTCTAAGTGGCTGGAACTCTATTAGAGGGATTCGAAACCATTCTTCCTCGAGAAATTCCATAATTTGGTGTTTTGTTGATGGTGGTGGGAAACGCTGTCTCAGGCTCCTCCCCAGAAGCTCCCATAATGGTTTAAATTGGGTTTAGACCTGGTGACTAAGACGGCCATGGCATACTGTTTAGATCGTTTTCATGTTCATAAAACCCTTCAGGGACCACTTGTGCCCTGTGGATGGGGTATTGTCATCCTATGGGCTGGGGGCATAGCAATGGTGGCCAAAATAATGGGCAACTGGGCCTGCCCAGAATTTTAATAGATGACTTTAAGTGTGATGGGATGTGAATTGCTCAGGAACCACACCTGTGTGGAAGCACCTGCTTTCAATATACTTTGCCTCCTTAATCACACTTTAGCGTTAAAGTAAATTATTTCGCCTCTATGGCCTATTTATTGCCTACCTTCCTACGTATGTACAGCACACACTGTACATAGAAAAATCTATTTTTTTTTATATTTGTCGCACTGTTTTGCTTTATCTTGGCCAGGTCGCAATTGTAAATGAGAACTTGTTCTCAACTGGCCTACCTTGTTAAATAAAGGTAAAATAAAAAGTGTTTCCATGATTTTGGCAGTTACCTGTACATACACACTACCAGTCAAATGTTTTAGAACATCTAATTGAAGGGTTTTTCTGTATTTGTACTTTTTTCTACATTATAGAATAATAGCGAAGACATCAAAACTATGAAATAACATATATGGAATCATGTAGTAAACAAAGTGTTAAACAAATAAAAATATATTTTAATTTTGAGATTCTTCAAATAGCCAACCTTTGCCTTGTTGACAGCTTTGCACACTTTGCAGTCTCAACCAGCTTCATGAGGTAGTCACCTGGAATGTATTTCAATTAACAGGTGTACCTTGTTAAAAGTTAATTTGTGGAATTTCTTTCCTTCTTAATGCGTTTGAGCCAACCAGCTGTGTTGTGACAAGGTAGGGAGGTATACAGAAGACAGCCCTATTTGGTAAAAGACCAAGTCTATATTATGGCAAGAACAGCTCAAATAAGCAAGGAGAAATTACAGTCCATCATTATTTGAAGACATGAAGGTCAGTCAATACGGAAAATGTCGAGTTTCTTCAAGTGCAGTCTCAAAACCCCTGTGTCATCGATGGCCAGCCAGCGTACACGGTTAGACGCCTCCTGAGGGTTCGACCACGGGGCAGGGGTTTCCAGTACCTGGTTGACTGGGAGGGTTATGGCCCGGAAGAGAGTTGCTGGGTGCCTCTCCTCGCTAAAGACATCCTGGACCCGGCCCTCATCGCCAAATTTCACCCCCAGCACCCCAGTCAACCAGGTATCTGCCAGGTGGATCTCCGGGTGGCGTCCCTAGAGGGGGGAGGTACTGTCACGCCTTGATCTGTTTCACCTGTCTTTATGATTGTCTCCACCCCCCCCCCCAGGTGTCGCCCATCTTCCCCATTATCCCCTGTGTATTTTCTGTCTGTTGCCAGTTCTTGTTTGTTCAAGCCTACCAGCCTTTTGTCTCAGCTCCTGACGTTTTCTCTTCCTCATCCTCCTGGTTTTTGACCCTTCCCTGTCCTGACCCTGTACCTGCCCGCCTGACCACTCTGCCTGAGCCTGCCTGCCGTCCTTTGTTCCATCTCTGGATTTCCGACCTCCGCGTGACCTGAACCTGCCTACCGTCCTGTACATTGGCCTCTACTCTGCATTATCGACCCCTGCCTGCCTTGACCTGTCATTTGCCTGCCCCTGTTACAATAAACATTGTTACTTCACACAGTCTGCACTTGGGACTTACCTTGGTACCTGATAGAGCGACGGTTGCTGATAATGGGCCTATGTAGATATTCCATTTAAAGGACAGGGAAGGGACTGTAAAATCTGCCGTTTCCAGCTACAATGGTCATTAACAATGTCTACATTGTATTTCTGATCAATTTGTTATTTTAATGGACAAAAAAGTTGCTTTTCTTTCAAAAACAAGGACATTTCTAAGTGACCTCAAACTTTGAACGGTAGTGTGTGTTTTCTCAACAACAGGTTATGGTCAATGTCAGACTGCAGTGAAATCTAACAGTTTAGCTCCCACAATCTTCTTATCCATTTCTTTCACCCAATCATCAGTCATTTGTGTCAATGTAGTACATGTTGAGTGCCCTTCTCTATAAGCATGCTGAGCCTTTGGTCTAACACCATTTTTTCCCCCAGAAGTTTGCTAAGAACTGGCAACAAGCTGATTGGTCTGCTGTTAGAACAAGTAAAAACCGCTTTACCACTCTTAGGTAGCTTCTCTCCAGGCCTGAGGACCAACACCTTCCTCTAGACTCAGATGAAAGACAGGAGTGGCCATAGTCAGCTACCATCCTCAGTAGGTTTCAGTTGTCAATGCCAGGAGGATTGTTATTGATCAAAAACAATACTTTTTACACCTGTCCCAAAATAACTTTACAAAGTTCAAACTTTTGTGCATGAATACGATGGCTCACTATTCGTTGTTAGCATTCCTGCTTAAGTTTGCCCACTTTGCCAATGAAGTAATAATACAAATAATTGGCAACATCAAAAGGTTTTGTGATGAGTAAGCCATCGATGAAATATGTAGTTGAATTGGTCTTTCTGCCCATAATTTCATTTAAAGTACTCAAGTGTTATTTTCTACAGTATTCTTTATATCATTGATCTTGGCTTCATAATACAGTTTCTTGCTCTTAATTTCTCAATTTGCAGTAAGTCAGCCAGTCAGATGTGTAGCCAGACTTATTAGCCACTCCTTCTGCCCCATCTCTTTCAACCATACAGTTTTTCAATTCCTCATCAATCCATGGAACCTTAACAGTTCTAACAGTACATTTCTTAACAGGTGGCATGTATGTTAAAAAATTGTAAGAAGCTATGTCATAAATTCATCAAGTGCAGCGTCTGGATGCTCCTTATTAATCGCATCAGACCAACGTCAGCCACAAGAGTCACAGCAAAATTTTTTTGTATGATTCTATTTTAGGCCCAGCTTTTGAATCCTTGGTTCTCCTAGATATAGCATCCAATTACTGCATCCAATGGTTACGGAAACCACTTTAGAACAGAGTTCTACAGTATTAGTAAAAATGTGATCAATATATGTGGGTGATCTTGTTCCTGTAGTGTTTACAGGCATTGGTTCCAGTGGGAAGCTTCCTCTTGAGCGGAAAGCTTGATGAAAACCAGTCAATATACATGTCCCCAAGAAAGTAGACCTCTCTGTTTACATCACATACACGATCAACCATTTCACACACATTATTTAGATACGGACTGTTAGAACTTTGTGGCCTATAGCAACACCCCAAAAGAATAGGCTTTAGATGAGGAAAGTGAACCTGCAGCCACAGTACTTCAATAACACTTGACATGAGATCTTCTCTAAGAATGATTGGGATATGGCTCTGAATATATTCTATATACAAAAGTATGTGGACACCCTGTCAAATGAGTGGATTCAGCTATTTCAGCCACACCCGTTGCTGACAGGTGTATACATTTGAGCACACAACCATGCAATCTCCATAGACGAACATTGGCAGTAGAATGGCCTTACTGAAGAGGTCAGTGACTTTCAATGTGGCACCGTCATAGGATGCCACCTGCCCTGGTCAACTATAAGTGCTGTTATTGTGAAGTGGAAACGTCTAGGAGCAACTAAGCCGTGAAGTGGTAGGCCACACAAGCTGACATAACGGGACCACCGAGTGCTGAAGCACGTAGAGAGTAAAAATCATCTGTCCTCGGTTGCAACACTTACTACCTAGTTCCAAACTGCCTCCGGAAGCAATGTCAGCGCAATAACTATTTATCGGGAGCTTCATGAAATGGGTTTCCATGGCCGAGCAGCCGAACACAAGCCTAAGATAACCATGCGCAATGCCAAGCGTTGGCTGGAGTGGTGTAAAGCTTGCGACCATTCAACTTGTTTTTTTAATATCGTTGTGGAAGAACTTGACTGGCCTGCACAGAGTCCTGACCTCAGCCCCATTAAATACCTTTGGGATGAATTGGAACGCCGATTGCGAGCCAGGCTTAATCGCCCAACATCAGTGCCTCAACTCACTAATGCTCTTGTGGCTGAAGGGGAGAAAGTCCCCGCAGCAATGTTCCAACATCTAGTGTAAAGCCTTCCCAGAAGAGTGGAAGCTGTTATAGCAGCAAAGGGGGACCAACTCCAAATTAATGCCCATGATTTTTGAATGAGATGTTTGACAAGCAGGTCTTCAATACTTTTGGTCATGTAGTGTGTGAATATATAGCAACACCTCCCCCATAAGCATTCCTGTTTCTTCTACAGATGTTATGTCCTTGTACTGCTACTGTTGTATCATCAAAGGAATTATCTAAGTGAGTCTCAGAAATGGCTAATGTATTTATGTTTTCTGATATTAGCAAGTTATGGATTTCATGAACCTTATTTCTAAGTCTACATATATTAATATGGGCTATTTTCAGCCCTTTCCTGGGTAACTCAGAGATAGACATAATATGGAAAATAACAAACAAGTGTGTGTGTGTGTGTGTGTGCGGGGTTAAAGCTACGAACCCATACGCTTGGCTCTTTTATCCCTTCCAGGCTTTTAGGAGGGAGGGTGGACAAAGAGCCTTTCATATCGGATGTAAGCAATGTCCCCACACTTTTGGCAGCTTTCATGGCCGGGATAAGTTATTTTCTATTCTGGCGCACAGCTTCAGGATAGTCCTTGTTGAGGAAGATGTACGTTCCCCTCAAGTTCTTGGCTCTTTCCAGAACCTCTACCTTGTCCTTGAACCTCAGGAACAGCTACTATCGGCCTGGGCCTGTCACCTGGGCCGGTGGTGGGTTTTCCTGTGGGCGCTCTCCATCTCAATCTTCCTGTGATCTATCTTCAGTTTCTCCAATATAATTTCCCTCACTTTGTCCTCAGACTGCATCCAGGTATCGTGGAGATTCTGCAATTCCGTCTACATCAATGTTGTTCTGCCTTGATTGTCCCTCGAAATAATCTGATTTTATTGTCATTGTTATCATGGATTCACATACAGAATTAATGTACTCTCTCAACGACTTAAAGATTGTTGTCATCTTGCTGTTTTCAGTGGCCATGATGGTGAGCATTTCCCCACTGAAGTCGGTTACAATGCCAAACTGCAGTCAGGTCAAGACCCTGGTGAGGACGACGAGCATGCAGATGAGCTTCCCTTAGACGGTTTCTGACAGTTTGTGCAGAAATTATTCGGTTGTGTAGACCCACAGTTTAATCAACTGTTCGGGTGGCTGGCCACAGACACTCCCCCAGGTGAAGAAGCCACATGTGCTCACCAGGTCTTGGGCTGGCGTGGTTACACGTCGTCTGCATTTGTGAGGCCTGTTGGACGTACTGCCAAATTCTCTAAAACGACGTTGGAGGCGGCAACAGCTCTGGTGGACATTCCTGCAGTCAGCATGCCAATTGCACGCTTCCTCAAAACTGTGACATTGCACATTTTAGAGTGGCCTTTTATTGTCCCCAGCACAAGGTTCACCTGTGTAATGATCATACTGTTTAATCAGCTTCTTCATATATCACACCTGTCAGGTGGATGGATTATCTTGGCAAAGGAGAAATGCTCAATAACAGGGATGTAAACAAATTTGTGCACCAAATTTGAGAGCAATACGTTTTTTGTGCATATGGAAAATGTCTGGGATCTTTAATTTCAGCTCATGAAACATGGGACCAACACTTAAGATGTTGGCTTTATATTTCTGTTCAGCGTTATAGCCAGTGTAGCATGCACAACAGACAGCCTGACTCATAAACAGTCACTAGTTTGTCATCACCACTAGATGGCACTGTGCACAAGATGTTAGAACAAGGAGGATTTTTTGGCTTGGAAACCGGTGTACAGTAATAGGCTGCAGGCCGATTCCTTCAACTGAGAGCTTATATTTGAAATGTTCCCTGTAGATAAAACGTATTAGGAACATACACCATGTTCAGATGTAGTCATCGATTCAAAAGTGTTTAGATTTTTCCATTACTGTTTTCACCATTTATGTAACATGAGGCTGATGGACAATGAATTCATATAATATTATTCCCAGTATTGAATTGGAATTGGCCTGAAGACAGGACCAGAGGTGGTCAGCCAAGGACATCTGTGATTTCTGCTGTCCCCAGATCTGCTGCTTGGCTGCCTCCACTCAACCTACTGTCACACAATATCCTAATGTCACTACACAGTCCCACAAGTACTCCAACAGATAGTATTTGACCCGGACGTGAGAGATCATTGAGATTTTTGAAAGATGCTTGAGTAATCCTCAGTAGACTATACTGTAACACCATACAGTAACGTTACATTTCTTCACAAGTCGACTGAGGTTTTTTCATATTTTTCCCAATGTTTGACGCCCATGTACATATGCACAAGATAACACACATGCACACACTATACACACTATACACACACACACACACATTATACACACACTATACACAGTACTCTCTCTCTCTCTCCCTCTTAAAGCAAATACAAACTACAGGGCGGATGAAAATCCCTGAAAAAGGGCCCTATTGATGGAATTTCTCAAGAGGAGTTTGTGGTTGGCTGCCCTGCCAGGACCTGAGTGGAATCAGGCCATTCTACACTGTGTGCCATTACAGACCCATAATGAGCCTATCAAATATGCACAAACGTGCTCAAAACAGTTTTCAATGTGTTGAGGTGCTCAGCTGAGCAATCTGGAGTCTGCGTAGGCATATTTGACTGTAATTTACCCCAATTACCCCAATAGAAATGGGCTAATTTCTCAGCTTCTCAGAACGAGCAGTATCAACATACTAAGGGAGAGGGATACACATTTCTGCCGTGTCTGAGAATGAGCTCTGACTGAATCTTGTGGGATAGCTTGTAGGCATGTTGAAGAACATACATGAAGGATTTGGGTGATTCAAAAAATATTAGATAATGGTGGACAGGTTCTGTTTATCGGGCGCACAACCAATTCATGTTTTACTCCTTGTGTAAATCCCTTCTGTGCTTGGGCCGACTTACAGCAAATGTCATAGGTATGCACCGTCAACGGGGAAGAAGGATTTTAAGGTCACAGCTGTTCGTGGCGGAGGGCTATGGAGCAGGGCATGTAGGGTTGCTCTATGATCTTGTGCAAACTGGGCAGCTCTTTGTCCAGAATAACAGAAGGCCTTCAGAGCCTTCTGACCAGAATAGAAGAAGCAATCCTGTCAGGGCAGCAGATCTTGCAGAACACAGTTCACGTGAGTCAGTGTGTGTGGGGTTGGAGGCCCGGGGAGTTAGTGGGGCTTTAATGCTAATCTGCTGCCATCTCCTCGTGGGCAGCTGCCTGGAACGTTCCCCCACCTAATGCTCCTCACCTCATAATGCTGCTCACCTCAACACAATGGGCATAAACCTGTGTTGAGGTGAGCAGCATTCCATGGGTTGATATGACGTCACATGGTCTCAGTGACTCCAGGGGAGGACAACAGCAGATGTCGGACACCTTGTCTTTCCAGGAAGTGGGCTGTGGACCCAATGACCAAACCCCGGTCCTAAACGGGTTTAAACTCCCTAACCTCTCTACACAGATCTCTTTGAATATAGCAATGAAATTAGCATACAGAGGTTTAAAGTAAACCATCCACCCTCACTATGCAACATATTACAATATCACACAATCAAAAGTCATGCCAATCCCAATTAGCCAATTACAGGAATCAACACCTGTGAACTTAACATATGTTTCACTGACACACATTCTGTCCCTTCACTGGATGACAGGGGGCAGGGACGGGAGCCAGAACAGGGTGTCCATCTCACCTTACTGTAGTAAAGCTATTGAGTTCGATGTGGCCTGGTTCCATCTTAGAGCCAGATATCCTTTCCCCTTAAGGCTGTGGCACCAGCTCCCTGTCTAAGTCTTGAGCCCCCTGCCCTGCAAGCCAGCCAAACACTCCCAACAACACAAACAACATTAATAACATCCCCTGTAATGAAACACGTGCCCCAGGCCAAATAAAGCTTCTCCTCACCCTCTATCCCGGCCCTATGGACCAATGAGGACGCTGCGCATTGGCTCCTGCTCTGACGCCAACCCTAACCAACTCCAACACCCTCTGAGCTACTGATAGCCAGAGGCTTAGGAGAATCCTGAGGTCATTTGCTAAAACTCTGCCAGCTAATCTGTTAATGCGATTGTTTTTAATAGGGTGACGGTGTATTTGTCTGTAGAATTAAGGTAGGCCTGCATCCCAAATGGTACCCTATTCCCTATGTAGTGCCCTACTTTTTTACCTGAGCCTGGCCGAAAGTAGCACACTACGTATTGAGGAGTAGGATGTCATTTGGGACGCTCAGAGTGCTGTGGTTGGGGATGTGCTGCTGTTTCCAGGATACTGCGAGACCATTGGGTAGAATGGGCCCGTAGAGGGTTACATTCTTGAGGGGAAAACAACATAATTGCAACTGGCCTAAATATTTCTCCGCAGACCGCATGATGGAGATAGTGGAAAATGTACAGGTAAATGCCCAAATAAAGGAAACACCAACATAAAGCGTCTTAATAGGGCTTTGTGCCATCCCGAGACGCCAGAACAGCTTCAATGCGCCTTGGCATAGATTCTACAAGTGTCTAGAACATGACGCTAAGCATGATGGGATATTAATTGCTTAATTAACTGAGGAACCACACCTGTGAGGAAGTACCTTCTTTCAGTATACTTTGCCTCAGGCGTTTCCTTTATTTTGGCAGTTACCTGTAGGTTTGTGTCAACATTTCAATGTATCAGATCGCATTCATTTTCATTCTGTGTTTTTTAGACTGTGGTGAGGGATTGAATTTGATTGATGCTTGCTTTAAGGGTCTATTCCATCACCATTTTATATGGTGCTCTTTTTTGAATGTTTCTGTACATGCAGTCTGTTATGTTAATTTCTATGGAGGTTGTGTCGGGACGGGAAATAGCAGCATATGTTTCTGTTGGAGTTCTGGATATTGATGGCTTCCCCAGTGGACCTCTTTACTCCCAATGGGCAGTATCCACATTCGTGCACAGCATTTCATTTAATTCACTGTGTGTGTGTGTGTGTTTTAAGAGTTATTCAGTAAAGTCCTACCATGCCAAAATTCTTTCTGCAGTCTTGTGGTTGTTTTTCTCTGAGAAAAAAAAGTCAGTCTAACCCAGCAGGCAGCGGCGGCCATTTGACAAAATGTCTGACAACCGTTTGAGTCAACATAACCAGTCTAGCTTAACCAGAGCCGTCCGAGGCACGGTTCTGCGCCTACTTCCAATTAGTTTCCCCAGCTAGTATCCCCTCTTACATTATCTATCTCTGTTTTCTGTTTCTCCTGTCCTGTTCTGTCAGTGGACAAGGGAGGAGGAGGGGGGAACATAAACTGTGTGTGCGTGTGACTTTGTAGAGCATATCCCAGTTCTACCAGCAGGAGTCGGTGTGCTCTCTCTTTCTTTCTTTCTTTCTTTCTTTCTCTCTCTGTCTCACTCACTCACTCGCTCTCTCTCTCTTTCTTTCTCTCTCAGCCCTTTGGCAGAGAGGAAAGGGTGAAAGGGGGAGAGGGAGAGGGGGGCTGGGGGAAGATGTGGGTGCCACGTTTGCATCACAGTACTGTAATACTATTCACAGCCAAGCTGGCATTTTTGCTGCCTAACTTTTAATCTGAGGAATCCTGCTCGTTACTAAACGCTCAATGTATAATCCCACTGACCAGAAAGACTCTTATTCATTCAAGTTAAGAGAGAGAAGAAAAACATTATAATTCCAACATTCAATAACATTAGGCCCAGACCTACTACTCGTGGGAATGGAACAGTGTCTGCACTGTTGCTCACGCTTTTCTATAGGACAAAACACAAATCACCCAAGACTGTGCATTTACTCAGAGGTGGCTGCTGTTTCAGACAGAGAGCGAGAGCAATAGTAAGAAGAGGGAGAGAGGAGAAAGAGAGGAGAGAGGAGAGAGGGAGAGAGGAGAAAGACAGAGAGTAGGAAGAAGGAGAAAGTAGAAAGAGGGAGAGCGTATAAAGAAGTAGAGAGTAGAAAGAGAGAGAGAGATAGAGGAGAAAGAGAGAGAGAGGAGAAAGAGAGAGAGAGAGAGAGTAGAAAGAGAGAGAGTAGGAACCACATGGTTGACTTGGCTGTGGCCATGAAGTATTTGGGTTTTTCCAACTGATGATGCCCAAAACCTCACGATTAAGTCATGCTATTTTGAAGAAAAAAAGGATGAAACAATATATTCTGAGAAGAGTTGCCAGACAGTAGTGAATTCAGGGAATTCAAAACCCAAAGATTCCATCATTACTCTATTCAATGACATTCAGCTTCAATCTACTTTCCAATCTACCGTCTTACCTGCGCTAAACAGCAAGACACAAACAAAAACAGTTAATTGCCAGCATATTGAAATCTTGGAAGTTTGAAATGCTTTGGTGTTAAATCAGAGTGAGGGCACATAACTTTAGCAAAAATAAGATGTTTTGACGAAAGATTTATTTGACAAGAGAATAACAACTTTAATGTAGTCTACTGCCCAAACATTTCCTTCTTCACATGTTAACATAGAGAATGAACATTAACTTTGGCCTTTTTAAACACTGATTTGAATGCAAAGCATACTGTGCTCTCTCACTGGTTGAATTAACCTTGTTTCCACATCATTTCAACCAAAAAATGAAACGTGATGATGTTGAATGAATGTGGGAAACTGAATAGATTTCCAAAAAGTCATCAATGTGAGGGAAATTCATTTTTTTTCCACTCAACTTTTAACCTAAATCCAATCACATGGTGATGATTCACGTTGTTTGACCGTTAAACCAAGACATTGAACTGACATTGAACTGACATCTGTGCTCAGTGGGCTGCTTTACTCCACAGCTTTCCTTCTTCTGTTTGCAGTGTGAAGTTGCCCTGGATACAAGGGCATCGAAATAGAGGGTTAATGACAATACTAGCGCAGGGAAGGAGGCAGGAATAAGGATTGGGTCAGGGAGGTTCAATCTTCAGTCTGGGCTGTAATGTGAGACGCTGAAGAAAAAACAGAATCATCAGCACATTCCTCTCAGCCTGGGGTTAGACTGAAAAAAAAAGACCACTAACTGTTCATGTACGTGGTTTCTCAGCTTGGTCTTGATGCATAAACAAAAAGCCAGGGGATTTACTGGTCCAACAAGAGAGGTTGGGTGGGGTTGGGGGGCTGTAATCTCCAACCCTCTGGGGTAAATTACCACAGTTTCATCACCTTGTCAGGTAATTATGGTAATCCGTTTAAAACACTCTGATATCAGGCATAACAGGGAATAAACAGGAAATGGGAATAGTTTTTCGAATGCAGTATTTTTTCCAGACAAAGGGCAGCCATATTCACAACGAGAAAGCTATCTCAGAAACCTTTTTGGGAATACTGGGCAGCTATTTGAGGATATTTTACCAAAAGATAGTCCATGATAGTTTCACAGGGTATTTTATTTTACACTGAACAAAAATATAAACGCAAAATGTAAAGTGCTGGTCCCGTGTTTCATGAGGTGAAATTAAAGATTCAAGAAATGTTCCACATGCACAAAAAGCTTATTGCTCTCAAATTTGTTTACACTCCTGTTAGTGAGCATTTCTCAATTGCCAAGATAATCCATCCACCTGACAGGTGTGGCATATCAATAAGATGATTAAATTAGACAGGTGCACCTTGTGCTGGGGACAATAAAATGGCACTCTAAAATGTGTCATTTTGTCACAACACAATGCCACAGATGTCTCAAGTTTTGAGGAAGCGTGCAATTGGCATGCTGACTGCAGGAATGTCCACCAGAGCTGTTTCCATGGAATTGAATGTTCATTTCTCTACCATAATCCGCCTCACAACCGCACACCACGTGTAACCACGCCAGCCCAGGACCTCCACATCCGGCTTCTTCACCTTCAGGATCATCTGAGATCAGCCACCATGAAAGCTGATGAAACTGTGGGTTTGCACAACCAAAGAATCTCTGCAAAAACTGTCAGAAACCGTCTCAGGGAAGCTCATCTGCACGCTCATTGTCCTCACCAGGGTCTTGACCTGACTGCAGTTTGGCATCGGAACCGACTTCAGTGTGCAAATGCTCACCTTTGATGGCTACTGGCACACTGAATAAGTGTGTTCTTCACGGATTAATCCTGGTTTCAACTGTACCGGCAGATGGCACACAGCATGTATGGAGTCATGTGGGTGAGCGATTTGCTGATTTCAACGTTGTGAACAGAGTGCCCAATGGTGGCAGTGGGGTTATGGTATGGTTAGGCATGAGCTATGGACAACGAACACTATTGCATTTTATCGATTGCAATTTGAATGCACAGAGATACTGTGACAAGATCCTGAGGCCAAAGTCAATGCCGTTCATCCGCCGCCATCACCTCATGTTTCCGCATGGTAATGCACAGCGCAATGTCGCAAGGATCTGTACACAATTCATGGCAGCTGAAAATGTCCCAGTTCTTCCATGACCTGCATACTCACCAGAGATGGTACCCATTGACCATGTTTGGGATGCTCTGTATCAATGTGTACGACAGCGTGTTCCAGTTCCCGCCAATATCCAGCAACTTCGGACACAGCCATTGAAGAGGAGTGAGACAACATTCCACAGGCCACAATCAACAGTCTGATCAATTCTATGTGAAGGAGATGTCTCGCTGCATGAGGCAAATGGTGGTCACACCAGATACTGACTGGTTTTCTGATCCATCTTTTTTTAAAGGTATCTGTGATCAACAAATGCATATCTGTATTCCCAATCATGTGAAATCCATAGATTAGGGCCTAATTAATTAATTTAAATTGACTAATTTCCTTATATGAACTTTAACTCAGTAACTCAATTGTTGCATTTATTTTTGTTCAGTGTAATACACATCCTAGTGGTCCTCATCAATCACGTTCCTCTCACAATGTACATCCTGGCCATAATGTGTTGGCTTTGGGTTGTGAGGACAGCTTCACCACAGTGAGTGGGGCTAGACTGTGATTTATGCTGATAAAGGCCTGGGAGTCATTTATGTTATCTGGAGAAGTGCTGCCAGCCTCCGGCCAAAACCTCATCCCTTATCAGCAATGCGTTCTCTCACCCCCAGGAGAGGAGGGGCATGGCCCTGGCCTGCACCCTCTTCCACATCTCCTGTAGTTTAAAAAAATATGTATATATTTAACCAGGCAAGTCAGTTAAGGACAAATTCTTATTTACATTGATGGCCAAACCCAGATAACACTGGGCCAATTGTGTGCCGCCCTATGGGACTCCCAATCACGGCCAGATGTGATGCAGCCTGGATTTGAACCAGGTACTGCAGTGACTGACACCTCTTGCAGTGTTTTAGACCACTGCGCCACTCGGGAGCACCAAGAGTTCTGCGAGACTATAATGCAATTATATAGCTGTAACTGCTTATTGCTAAATATTCCCAAGAAGGGATTTCATTTTGATGATGAATATTCCCATAGCCGTAGACCAGCATGAACAATACGTTTTCTGGTCCGAAATGTCTTCTGATCTTCATGAGAAAATAATAATTGTGTAATTAGCTGGAATTACAATTACACATGTAAACAAAGTTGGATAGCACATTGCTTGGTTAAAGTTGGGTGGAAATTATCATTCTTTTTGGTATACAATTGAAGCTCTGAATGAATATGCGGTCCTTAACAAATTAGATGTTCCAAGGTTACACAAACAACCTCTTTGGGCCCTGTGAATGTGACATGTGACATGTGACCACAACTCCATATCATAGTTATCTAAATGACATAGTGGATCATACAGAAGCTGCTGAATGTGTGTGTGTGTGTGGCAGAAGTAGAGGGTGGGCCAGTCCCTGGGGAGGCCTGCCTCTCTTTACAGATGTCTCCTATCCAAATGTTCTGGGTGGAGCACCAAAGAGTGTGTTCAAATGGGGTCAGTGACTGCTTCTTTTACAACACAGAGCCTCTCATAATTCCCATCATTTAAAGGCTTGCTGTATTTCATTGTACTTTACATAGTTTGTTGGCACAGTCTGAGAATGATCCTATATGCGTCATTTGTCTGGGGTGAGAGAACTGTCTACAGTATTGTGGTACGTTAAGCTTATTACCTGCTCTGTTTGACGGTGTAATAAAACTCACAATCACTGCAGTAGAAGACATTTCAACAAGTGTCTGTAGTATTACTGGTGTATCAGTAACAACGTTGTAAATATTTATTCCCTCCATAGTGGTGCTCTCCCTGCTGGCCTGTCTGTGAGGTGAGGAGGGCAGCCACAGCCACCCTACAGACCCTGGCCCAGGTGGACAGCTCTCCCTTTCACCCCACCATCGACAGGTGGGTGAGGACCACCGAGGAGCATCATCGACCTCATTCCAGCACCATCGCTGACCTCACTCACCTCAGCCAGGTCTCTCTCCCTCTCCCACACTCCAGAATTCATATACTGTCCACACACACACACACACACATACATGCACACACATACATGCACACACACATGTGCACACACACAGTCCATAATTAATATACTGTCATATACTGCCCATAATGTCCATATACATATATATTTATATTCTGGACTCTGACATTACTCGTTCTAATATTTCTTAATTCCTTTCTTTACATTTTTCAGATTGCGTGTATTGTTTTATGAACATTGGCATTTAGCCAAACCCACGAGAACTTCTGCAAAATATGTGTACGCAACCAATAAAATGTTTCATTGGATTTTGACACACACACACATAAAACCAACCCATTAGTCACATATAAAAGCCTGGAAGTCAACCTTTATTAATACTTGTTAAAAAAAAACATTGAACACATGAATGTCTTTCCATACTTGTTTCAGTACTCCCATTAATACATGAAAAACAATGGTTAACATGTAAAACAATGGTTAAGATGTAAAACAATGGCTAACATTTAGCATCTCAGAGTTTTTTTTTCTCTCAGAACACCACTCCACAAAGGTCCTAATGGTCATTCTGAAGCATAGAGATAAAAAAAAAAACCCGACATAATAATGAGGTGTATATAATGTTGTTGCTTGCTCCTCTAACTAGTGTATGTCATTGCTTGAGTGGGGTGATGTACTAATAAAAGCCATCAATCCAAGTCAATGAAATGGAGGGCTTTCATCATTGTCAAAAAGCAGAAGTTTTATATTACACTTGGGTGCCTTTTTCGTTTTGTTTGTGCTATTGTACCAATAAAAACAAAGTAAATGTATGCACCTCTCAATCATCATCATCATCATCCTCCCGCTTTCAGCAGTGCTACAAGATATCAAAGGAATATAGTAACACAATGGTATTATAGTACATAATCGAATGAAGTACATTATACAAAGAGAGTAGAAAAATCTAAGTAGAAAAATCCTGAAAGGTACCGAGTGTAAAACGTTTCTAATTAGTGTTCCTCAACCTTTGTCTGTACCAAGGACTGGCATGCTGTAGTTTTTCCTCCTTTGGGGACTTGATTGAATCGGTGTTGGTTCGTAGAAAAAATCCCTCAGATTTCACCATGTTTTTAATAGCCTTTTGATAAAGTACAGTTGCACTAAGGAAGCAATATTCCATGACCTAGTGCCGGACTATAGACCAATGGGGTTGAGAAACGCTGTCGTATGAAGTTGCGTGAATAGTTTGTTTACATGCACAGTGTGTCAGTGGACACCTTTGTCGTATTCAAGTACCCTCCTCTAGGTCTGGGGGTTAATAAATTAGAGACGTGGTGAACTGCCCTGCAGTTGCAATGTGATTGTGGTCAAAAACAAAAGGTAAACGATACAAGGTATCAAATTAGTGTAGTTTTGGGAATGTAAAAACATGATGACAGAACAATGACCTCACTTTGGTTGTTTCATTTGAGAGGTTCATGAGTCAAAAGGGATAAAAAACAAAAATAATGCCATATCTGAACTGCATTCAATGTGCACAATTACCAATATTAACTTAGGTAAACCTGGGTTCACTCTCAGATATTGACCAACAAAGTGTTTAAAAATGCCAGATTTTGTCGATACACATCTCCTACGCTATGTATGATTTTCCATTTACTAATCAAAGCAAATATACACATTTTACACGTTCAGTCCATATCAAAAGTATCTCAGTGTCAACTTATGCTTATACGCTTATGGCTTCCGGCAACACTACCAAATGGGAGTAATGAGAATCGGTTTCTCAATGGGAATATGGACTAACTCACATGGGCTAAAACCAGAGGTGTAAAGTCCTTATGTAAAAATACTTTAAAGTACTACTTAAGTCGTTTTTTTAGGGGTATCTGTACTTTACTTTACTGTTTATATTTTTGACAACTTTTACTTTTACTCCACTACATTCCTTATGAAAATAATGTACTTTTTACTCCATTCATTTTCCCTGTCACCCATAAGTACTAGTTACATTTCGAATGCTTAGCAGGACAGAAAAAATAGCCAATTCACACACTTATCAAGAGACCATCCCTGGTCATCCCTACTGTCTCTGATCTGGGGGACTGACTAAACTCGATTGCTTCTTTTGTAAATTATGTTGGAGTGTTGGAGTGTTGGAGTGTTGGAGTGTTGGAGTGTGCCCCTGGCTAGCCGTAAAATAATAAAACAAGAAAATCATCAAAAGTAAAACATTTACTTTTGATACTTAAGTACATTTAAAACCAAATACTTTTAGACTTTTACTCAAGTAGTATTTTACTGGGTGGCTTTCACTTGTACTTGAGTCATTTTCTATTAAGGTATCTTTACTTTTACTCAAGTATGACTTCGTTACTTTTTCCACCACTGGCTAAGACTGAGTTTAACTAATTTGGACATCAGAGAAAAAAACATAATCAAGCCCTGTTGTGTGACCCCCTAAACAATTTGCCCTTATGAAATCTTTCAATGTACAAAAGAGAGATCTAAAAAGCTATATGTAAATATTCACAAAAGAGAGATGCAAAAAGCTAATCTAGATTGGTTTGACAGCAGGTTCGTCATACTAGAAAAAATCCAATCCTTGTGGTTGAAAGTAAATCGACTCAGTGATAACTAAAGCCACACAAAGGCCTAGTCTACTCTACTGTCACCTTGACACTTACCATCATCGGATACTCAGTAGTTGATAAACAAATTTCATCCATTGTAGTATTTTTCCTCCTATGACTTAATCTTTTGCTGTCCAGCAACAAACCATTACATCTCCTGCTAAATTCACCCCAACTCAAATAAATACTATGTTTATTTTTGGTTGAGGGAGCATATTTGGCAGCGGGGACTATTGCTTTATTGGAGTGGGGTCCCTAAATCGCTTTCATGGTCTGTTGTTGGGGCACGGTGGGGGGCGCGAGGGAGGGGGGCAGGGGGGCCCTGGGGGGGTGCGGGAGGGGGGTGGCCCCGGGGGTAGCTGGCTGACGGGCGGTGCCCGCGGGGGCGAGCTGGTCTGTGCTGGCGGCGGTGTAGTGGGGCGGATCAGGGGACGATAGTCTGGAGCAGGGGGACTATGGGCCCGAGGAGGGGCCTTGGCTGCTGCCGCTGCCTCGTCCTTCACCCGGGTGAAGTTGATGCATCGACCCTGGGGGGAAAGAGACCGTAACATCCAATTACATGGTGATCAATGTCCTAAAAGTCAGGAGGCATACAGAACCCCATTAAGCTACAGTAAAGACATAACTCAGATTACATTGCACCCCTCTCCCCTCCCCCACATGGTCCAGCTCACCTCCCACGTACAGTACACAGGTGTCTTACCCATCAGCCCCTGCTGTGACCTCTGTACCCTCTCCTCCCAGCCCAATGTCCTGTTCCAATGTCCTGTTCCAATGAAACTGTTCCAATGTTCTGTTACCAATGAAACTGTGGCCGCTTTCCAATAACCCCAAGTTGTTTATAGCACCATATGGAGAATGAGAGAGAGAGAAATGTAGAGACAGAGGGGGGTGGGGGGGTTGCTGTGATTTGAGTCAATTCAAAGCAATACGTTCCTTTTGCAGCATAAACTTTTGCTCCTTATTCTCGTCCACCACAGCTACTTCCCTACATAGTGAGAACCCCTAACTTCGACCACAGTGGTGTCTTACAGTGCACTCTCGCGGTATATGGTCTAACTCAGATTTATGCCCTTAACAGACAGACATCCCAGTGGCCCTTTTTCCATTCCCCACGCAGCTAGGCAGACATGGACTTACTAGGTCATACTGGAGAGCCATTTAACATATGCAAACACGCACGCACGCACGCACGCACGCACGCACGCACGCACGCACGCACGCACGCACGCACGCACACACACACACACACACACACACACACACACACACACACACACACACACACACACACACACACACACACACACACACACACACACACACACACACACACACACACACACACACACACACCCTGAGTGGCTGCAATGAAAACAACAGAGGACACATTCCATTCATCTTGACTTGTAAATGATATATGAGGGTAGAAAAAATACAGAAATCCTCTGGTAAACAAACTCGGTCTCTGACATTCAATCAAGTCAATAACAGGATGAGAACATGAGAAGGGTCATGGATTCTAATCAAATATTCTTTCATTCTCAGTGCATACGTTCTCTGCAGACCCTTTGAGAGAGGCTCATTTTAGCAACCTTTCTGCAACCTTTCTGCGAGTTCATAACATTGAACCACTGTGGTCAAATCAAATCAAGCTTTATTTATACAGCACATTTCAGACATGGAACACAAGCATTTCGCTAAACCCGCAAAAACATCTGCTAAAGATGTGTATGTGACCAATAAAATTTGATTTGATTTGAATGTACTTCACAGGAAAAAATCTAATGAAAACAATAAATAAAAACTGAAATATTTACTACACAACAAACATAAGAGGATAAAAACAAAATAATTACAATAAAACTGAAGGAATAAAAGGCACCCTAAGGAAAAGCAAAAAATGTGTTTTAAGATCTCTTTTAAATATGTCCACAGTTTCGGCCCCCCTCAGGTTCTCTGGCAGGCTGTTCCTGAGGCTGGGGGCATAATAACTAATGGATGCCTCTCCGTGCATCTTGGTCCTAGGCTTTAGGATAATTAAAAGGCCAGTGCCAGTGCCAGAGGACCTGAGGGACCTACTGGGTACATAAGTTAAAAACATGTCTGACGTATTGGGGTGCACAAGCATGGATTGATTGAAAAACCAATAGAAGAATCTGGTGCGAGACTTTACAAAGGCAAAACAACGATGCCCCTTCAAACCTCCCTCTCCCATTAAAACCCAGAGCTCATAAAACAGACTAGCCTGTGTTACGTCAGAATGGTTGTCATGTGCCCCCCACTGGTTGAGACGACTCTCGCGGTCATCTCTGCTCGCTATTACATCATGTCGTTCGCATTGCGAACACTCTGTCAGACGTTAAATCAAAGCCTCTAATGTAACCTCAGGAGGCGATCTGCTCGAACACATGATGTTCTATGTAGGAGCTCGCTGAGAAGTTGAGAGTATTTGGAGACATAGCTGTGGTCCTATGTAGCGGTGTGGAGCCAGCGAATTAAGACTAGGGCTGCACAGAGAGAGAGGGATATGACTAAACCAGACTATGCACAGATAATCATACCCTGTAGGGCTGTGCTCACAGTACACAAGCGCACACACACTGCACTATACCACACTCAACCGAAACTAAGCAAACAAGGAGTGTGTCTGGGTGTCCTAAACCAGCACAGAGAATCCCACAGTAAAGCTGGGGAGGAAGTTAGAGAGAGGGAGGGAGGGAGGAAGAGAGGGAGGGAGGGGGGAAGAGAGGGAGGGGGAGAGAGGGGTAGAGAGAGAGGGAGAGAGAGGGAGGGAGAGAGAGAGGGGGGGGGGGTAGAGAAGGGGAGATCACACTCTACTTGAACATAGCTATGCTCAATCATGAGGCATCAAAGCCAAAGAAATTGCACAATATTAAGAAATAGTATAGATGGAAGGAAAGTAGTATAGAAATACACCAAAAAATAGTTAGGCAGCAACAAATTCAATCCCTTCTAGACAATTTCCTGGACAAAATGTTTCACTGTAATAGTGAAGGAGTAAACTTGTCAGTAGAAAACCTAACCACTCTCAGCTTCCCTATCAAATCCCAAAATTTCAAGCAGACAACCTAAGGAAATGAACAGCAATGACAAATGGTTTGATGAAGAATGCCTAAGAAATAAATTGAGAAACCTACCCAACCAAAAACATAGGGACCCAGAAAACCTGAGCCTACGCCTTCACTATTGTGAATCACTAAAACAATACAGAAATACACTACGGGAAAACAGCACGTCAGAAATCTAACTACTTCTGGGAAAATTGGAAAACTCTAAACAAACAACAACATGAAGGATTATCCATCCAAAATTGAGATGTATGGATAAACCACTTCTCCAATGTTTTTGGCTCTATAACAACGAACAAACTTATACATGATCAAATACGAATCTTAAAATCATCTATTAAAGACAACCAGAACCCACTGGATTCTCCAATTACATTGAATGAACTACAGGACAAAATACAAACCCCCCAACCTGTGGGGTCGATGGTATCCAAAATTAAATGATAAAATATACAGACCACAAATTCCAATTGGCTATACTTAAACTCTTTAACATCATCTTCAGCTATGGCATCTTTCCCAATATTTGGAACCAAGGACTGATCACCCGAATACACAAAAGTGGAGACAAATTTGATCCCAATAACTACTGGGGGATATGCGTCAACAGCAACCTTGGGAAAATCCTCTGCATTATCAATAACAGTAGATTCGTACATTTCCTCAGCGAAAACAATGTACTGAGCAAATGTCAAATTGGATTTTTACCAAATGACCGTACGACAGACCACGGATTCACCCTGCACACCCTAATTGACAAACAAACAAACCAAAACAAAGGCAAAGTCTTCTCATGCTTTGTTGATTTAAAAAAAGTTTTCACCTCAATTTGGTATCAGGGTCTGCTATACAAATTCATCGAAAGTGGTGTTGGGGTAAAAATATACAACAGTATAAAATACATGCACACAAACAACAAGTGTGCAGTGAAAATGTGCAAAACACACATGCATTTCTTTCCACAGGGCCGGGGGTGAGACAGGGATGCAGCTTAAGCACCACCCTCTTCAACATATATATCAACAAATTGGCGAGGGCACTAGAATCATCTGCAGCACCCGGCCTCACCTTACTATAATCTGAAGTCAAATGTCTATTGATGATCTGGTGCTTCTGTCCCCAACCAAGGAGTGCCTACAGCAGCCCCTAGATCTTCTGCACAGATTCTGTTAGACCTAGATATTCTGCACAGATTCTGTTAGACCTAGATCTTCTGCACAGATTCTGTTAGACCTAGATTTTCTGCACAGATTCTGTTAGACCTGGTTGGGAGGTCTGGGGTCCGCTCACCAACCAAGAATTCACAAAATGGGACAAACACCAAATTGAGACTCTGCATGTACAATTCTGCAAAAATATAATATGTGTACGACGTAAAACAGCAAATAATGCATGCAGAGCAGAATTAGGCCGATACCCGCTAATTATCAAAATCCAGAAAATAACCGTTATATTCTACAACCACCTAAAAGGAAGCGATTCCCAAACCTTCCATAACAAAGCCATCACCAACAAAGAAATTAACCTGGAGAGAAGCTGGTCCTGGGGCTCGATTCACAAACACAAACAGACCCCACAGAGCCCCAGGACCGCAACACAATTAGACCCAACCAAATCACGAGAAAACAAAAGATAATTAGTTGACACATTGGAAAGAATGTACAAAAAAACTGAGCAAACTAGAAAGCTGAAAACCTGACCACTGGGACTGACCCAAACTTAAGGAAAGCTTTGACTATGTACACTCAGTGAGCATAGCCTTGCTATTGAGAAAGGCCGCCGAATGCAGACCTGGCTCTCAAGAGAAGACAGGCTATGGCACACTTCCCACAAAATGAGGTGGAAACTGAGATGCACTTCCTAACCTCCTGCCAAATGTATGACCATATTAGAGAGACACATATTTCCCTCAGATTACACAGACCTTACAAAGAATTCGAAAACAAGTCCATTTTCGATCAACTCCCATATCTATTAGGTGAAATACCACTGTTGTCATCACAGCAACAAGATCTGTGACCTGTTGCCACGAGAAAAGGGCAACCAGTGAAAAACAAACACCATTGTAAATACAACCTATATTTATGTTTATTTATTTTCCCTTTAACTATTTTCACATCATTACAACACTGCATTTATACATAATATGACATTTGAAATGTCTTTATTCTTTTGGAACCTTTGTGATTGCAAGGTTTACTGTTCATTTTCTATTGTTTATTTCACTTTTGTTCATTATCTACTTCACTTGCTTTGGCAATGTAAACATATGTTTCCCATGCCAACAAAGCCTCATGAGTTGAAATTGAAAGAAAGAGAGAGCAACAGATGCTGCCTTTCTGTTTTTCAGTAGTCATGGAGTTAGATCAATAGCTACGTGAGTTGTATTCACAGGATGCATAGACTAGGGGACATAGCAGGTCCATTGTAAACTGATGAAATCAAAGGAAACTGGGCTTGATAGATCAGCCTTTCTACTGTGGATACGAGGAGCATTCAGTCGTGTTTTATGGAATTGTACTGGAAAGGCTTTTAGCCAAAGCTTCTCTCAATAGTGCCATTCAGGATACAGGCGTCGTCATAGCAATCTGCGTGGTGATAAAATGCAACATAGCAACAGACTGAAATATGTCTGTCGGGAAACCAGATCTGACCTTGGCCAAATGGATCCAATGGAACACACAAGGCCTGTACATGATCTGTGAACACCAATATGGCCTGTGTGTGTGTGAGAGTGAAAGAGCTGTGTTACCAACAAGCATGGCCCGGTCTCCTCAGGTAACACTTTACACAGGAAAGAAAAGAGCTCCTCTGCCTTGTATGTGTGTTCATTCCTCCCTGAAGGAAAAAATACATATTACACCAGTACAAGTAGGCCTACCTCTGAATTTTTGTGCTTCTTCGTAACCGACCGCAAATTACTAGAGTAGGCGACGCCATTACACGGAAAGATGGAAACGATTCCGCTGGAGTAAGCATTGCGTCACGTAACCCTTTGCAGGTGGCGATCGTTAAAAGCTTTCCTGGGTCAAACCCTTTGAACAAAGTATCGACATCTTTTTGTCCGAGAGAAATCTGAAGGACGCTAATCATCATTGTTCCTCTTTGCGGTCGAAAGCTGACTTCCCGTGTCGTTGTTGAGAGCTTGTCTGGCAGTACAGTCATGTCTTCTCAGTTCCTATTTTTGGCCGAGAGAATACTCTTTAAATGTGGAATTCCAGTTAAAAAGGGCTATTGAAGATTTTCTGCAAATAACGCATGATTTTAACTAGGACCTGGAGAGGTGCCATCTCAACAGGCTAGCTGCAGCTCTCAAAGGAAAGAGATCTATGGGATACAGTCCCTCAGATAGTCCAGCCCTCCAAAGTGCATATCTAGAGCAAAACCAACTTCAATCCAAACTCCAATCTCCATTTTGATACTAAGGGTCAGCATTGCAAAGTTAAAACATGTGAAAGTAGAGATTTTAAAACATTAAGAGGAACTTCCTGGAGTGTGTCCACAGTCCTGGTTTATTTCCCTTTTATGGCTGATTTGAAGCAGGTGTTGGGTTCTGCCTGGTCATGAATCTTGGCACTGGTGAGGTGTCGGCCACTGCAGGGGCGTTTTTGGGGGATTGGACTGTCTGATGAGGGATTGGACTAAGGCTGGGCTCCCAGGGTTTTTTAAGGCTTTAGTACTCACATGTTCTCCTGGCTGAGGCCTCATGAGAGAGACCTGGTCGTAACCGCGGCGAAACAGGGCCCAAATGGCGTCCAGTTTACCCTGCCGACAAGAGACAGAGAAACGACTACAGTGAATACTGTCAAAAATACATTCTAGCTAGCAAACTGGTAAGTGTGCATGGCCAATATGTTCTTTCATACTACACAGTACCCTATTATAAAAGTAGCGGTAGTGAGGAAGAGAGTGTACATACTAGTCTTAGAAAGAAACGAAGAAAGGAAAGAGAAGATAAGTGTGTTTCTACCTGTATGGGAGTGTACCACTTCCTATCCGCGGCTGGCTTCCTGTTGTGGGCCTTCTTGGGCTTGGGCTCGTAAGGCTCAAACTCCTGCTCGGGCATTTTCACCACAGCGTTCTTGGGCATCTCCAGTTTAGCCCCCTCCTCCGTTGAACCCTTCCCTCCCCAGCGCACCTGTAGGAGTGGAACACAGCTTATATGACCTACAGTACCCGCAGAAGGGGTTTTACATACTACACACGGGCAGTGATGTAGTCTATAATAAAATTCCAACTTTGGTGTGTTTGTGAGGAAATATGGAGGATAAAGACTCTTGACAATTTCAATGTCAAAAGTGGATTAGATCCAACTCGCCTCCATTCTTTTGATTCCTCCGACTCCTCTTCCTCCATAGTAGGATGCATCCACAGTGGGCCACTTCTTCTTGGGCATGCCATCTTCATCATCTGATTCCTGGCGGAGAGAAAAGATAGGAGACAGTAGATCTAGCTGGTCTGTCATAGTATAATAGATACAGTAGATCTAGCTGGTCTGTCATAGTATAATAGATACAGTAGATCTAGCTGGTCTGTCATATTATAATAGATACAGTAGATCTAGCTGGTCTGTCATAGTATAATAGATACAGTAGATCTAGCTGGTCTGTCATATTATAATAGAGATCTACTGTCTCTACTGTCTCTGTTCATGTGTTACGATATTATGCATCTTTCCCGTAGTCTTGGCCACGATAGTAAGCGTCTACAAAAAGCTATTTATCTCACTTGCCTTATTAGCTTATTTCATTCACCAACAAAATAGCTTCACAGAAAGTAAAACAAGAATTCCGCCAAAAAGGAAATAGAATTGAAAGACTCCCAGTGAGAGTAAAATAGAGAATTAGTAAGCGCTTTAGGCCATTCATGCATCAGAGATCAATAGAATATAATGCCTCTGCTTCACGAACAGCTGTGTCACATCCATGGAAAATGTGACAAAGACTTATTATTTGTAATCAACTTCTCTGGCGAAATGCCCTGAAAAGGCCTCATGACTGCATCACTTAACATTTTGTCACTTACTCTTCGATTTTTCATCTGAATACTGTTGCTTTTTCTTGGAACTTCATCCATATTGAGCATAGACCCCACTGAGCTTGATGATGCGTTCCCTGGCTCACTAATAGGCCTGTGCTATGATTGAGACCCTGTGTGTGACTGAGTGTGTATGTGTGTATAGTCTATAATGCATGCGTATACTTTCAGAGATTTAAGAGCTGACTTACTGGCTCTGGAGGGGGTGGCGGAGGAGGCTCCTTGATCACCTTGACAGGAAGTTCAGGGGAGAAAGTCACATTAATATCAATTGTTGGATACTAGCTATGTTTCCAGTGATTTTTCTTTTCAACATTTAGAACGTTTGCATAGAAAATAGATTAGACAATCGCCTGCTAGGGTGCGTATCCATTTAACAATCTTGTTTTGATAAAACAGCTGGATGTAATGACATGACACCAGAAAAACTACAGTGTCTAATAAAAATGTAGTGGCTGAAGTGTTTCATTATCCATTGAGGTAAATTGCGCATGAATCAATTGGCTACAGCCTGTATCCCCTCCCACCTATCTGTTTTATGTCTCAGGTAGCCCGAGAAAGCCAGAATGGATAGAATGCAATAACTGTCTAATATTTGCCATATTCTAATCATTCCCATGTGCCTGAATGTATCGCCGTGGCGAAAGTTGCACTCCTGTAGATCTGACATAATTGGATGGTGAAACTTGTATCAAGACAACCAGAAAAACAAGGAAAAACAATTCAGCTGTTCTTGAACGTCAGGAAAAGTATCCTGCAAAGAAACATGATTTTTTTTATAGTTGAAAAATAGATTTAGTAGGCAATCATCATTTATTGTCCAAATAAAGAATGTTCAACAAAAGGAAAACCACAGATGTATCATGTATCATCTGATTGAACTGCAAAACTGAAAGAAATGTGTCACAAACGTTTAAAGTAATGTTTCCTGGTAAGTAAAAGCCCTTACAAACAATAACAACATAATTGTCATTAGATTGAACCAGGTTACTTTGTTTATGGTAATTACATAAGTCATTCCAATGAAAATTACTCTGCTATAGGGTCTACTCTATACAGTATACAGATGTAGGACCTTAATTTGAGCCAGTTTGCTACAGCAGGAAAATAATCCTGCAGTAACAGGAAATTTGAATTATTATGTGGATTATAATGAATGGACATTTTTGTAGGGGTTGATACATTTGATATAAAAATCATGTCTGAAATTTCCAAGTGGAAATAACAAACTTCAGAAGCCTTTTCAAGTCACAAATACACCACATGTTTTAAATGTCATACATTGCAGGAAAGTTCTCCTGCAACCGGGTGATCAAATTAAAATCCTACACCTGTAAAATAACACATGGCCCATAATCGGCATCATATTGAACCAACTGTTAATGGAGGGTTACACTAACCACAGTGCAGCAGAGGGGCCAGAACCACCACATGAACAGCACGGCCATTAACAGGAACAGAACCAGGAGGGTGATGAGAAGGATGGTGCCATCAAACTGCCAGGGAAGATAAAAGACAGAGTTAAGACAGGGTTACGACTAACATTAGGAGGAGGAGGAAGCAGAAATAAAAAACAGAACACGATTCAGATAGAAGAAACAAACCAAAGATTCAATGCAAAATCATGGAAATTGGATAATTGTTTCCCAACATTTGACAATTTCTAGTAAGTTTTGAGTTGTAGTTGTAATGTGATTGGTAGAGCATACTTACACACTCTGTGGTGGTGATGTGTACAGAGCTAGTGATGAACGACAGGCCTTCATTCATGCTCACTTGTAGATAAACAACCCTGAAACACAAAAACAGACAAATTAGGCTAGTTAAGACCTGCTTGCCCAAGACCACTGAATGGCAAAAGAGCACAGTTGTCCAGTGCCAAGGTGCCACACAAAGAGAGCTTTGCAAACAAAACTATTAATGCGCATCCATGTTATTACATGTCTGAGACTAAGTAGGGCACTGGTATCAAAGTTGGTTTAACCCTTTTTCAGCCAAGAGAGGTTTTTACCTTGCCCGATCAAAAACAGTTGATGCCCACATTTCTTCATATCTCCAAAAACTACTGCAAGTACCTTTCTCTTCTGGGTGCAAAACAATTATTCACATGTGACCTCAGGGAGCCTGGAAAACTTCTCAAACTTTGGTGATAAAAAGCCTAATTTGGAATTCCCTGCATTTTCTAGGGTTGCAACGCACGCAGACTGATCAACAGGATATGCGAACTAGGGCATTTGGACTGATAAGCATTATTTGGTTTGGCTGTCTGGAGTCCGTGGGTTAAATTCAGTGCCAGCAAACGGCTAGACTCCACTCTTATCCCTGAAAGAAGTAACGATCAAGGGAAAAAAATATGGTCAGTTGGACTTGGGCCATGTTCACATTTTGTGGAGATGTAAGTATGCGTGTGCATGTGTGTGAGGGGAGAATGATCAATTTGACCATGGGGTGCTAACTGCTAGATGACTCTACAGAATAAAAGAAGATGAAAGACGAGGAGAAAAAGATGGTGAAAAACAATGGGAGAGAGGGTAGGAGGAGGGAAGGAGGAGGGAGTTAACTAGAGAAACTGGATGTTCAGGAATAAAATACCAGACAGAGGAAGACAGGAAGTGCCAGTCTTGGCTGTGTGGTGTTAGACATCTGTTAAACAAGCAGATGAAAGGGCAGGGTCTGCACAAGGCAGACGTTCTGCTGCTTTGATCAGAGCTGTTAGTGAGAGAGAGAGAGAGAGAGAGAGAGAGAGAGAGGTGGCAGGGTGAGGGTAGAGGAGAAAGCTGGAGGTAGAGGGGAGAGGCAGGCAGGGGAAGGGGGTGAGGGCTGGAGGGGTAGAGGAGAGAGTAAGGCAGGCAGGGGAAGGGAGTGAGGGCTGGAGGGGTAGAGAGAGTAAGGCAGACAGGGGAAGAGGGTGAGGGCTGGAGGGGTAGAGGAGAGAGTAAGGCATGCAAGGGAATGGGGTGTGGGCTGGAGGGAGACGAGAGAGGAATAGAGGAGTGGAGAGTAACAGGGTTTTGAGTCTGGGGGAACACAAATAGTGGGTGGGAGAGAGAGTTTGTGGGCTGGAAAGTACGTCATGTACTTTTGTTTAATGTCTCCCTTAAACTGTCTCGTCCAAGGTCAAAAGAGCCCTCAGAGTCTTAAGTCTTTTACCATTGCTGTCTAATTCCTCAATTTATGATCTGATCCAATAAGTTCTTAAAAATGGGGTTCTGAAGTGGTTTGTTGATGTTGGAGATTCTGAGGCCTACATTAGAAACGAGGCAGCCTGATGATGGATGTATCTGTTATTGGATTATGGAGCACACAGGAGGCTGCTGAGGGGAGGAGGGCTCATAGTAAGGGCTGGAATGGAGTAAATTGAATGGTATCAAACACATGGAAACCACATTCGATACCATTCCATTAATTCCGTTCCAGCCATGAGCCCTCCTCCCCAATTAAGGTTCCACCAGCCACCTGTGATGGGGCAACCATAACACTGTCCTCATTATGAAAACACAGGGCTCTAACCAATGAGGCTCTACCTGAATGAACTCATTGGCCTATAGAGAGAGAGAATAGAGGAGGAGTGGAATTTGGCCCTGACAGGGTCCGTTAAGACAACCTAATGAATAGCAGGCTTCTTCTGGTAGTGTGTTTATGTGGGAGGGCTTGGGGGGTGATCGGCTAGAAATGCGAGGGAACACACACTCATCCTACAGTGCTTAAAAACAGTGATAGCTCTGACCATCTTAAAACGGATTTAAAAAAATTTTTTTTTAACCTGTTGCGACGACCAAACCCGGATCCGGGATTCTATTTATAGACCTAAGCTCATTACCATAACGCAACGTTAACTATTCATGAAAATCGCAAATGAAATGAAATAAATATGCTAGCTCTCAAGCTTAGCCTTTTGTTAACAACACTGTCATCTCAGATTTTCAAAATATGCTTTTCAACCATAGGAAAACAATCATTTGTGTAACAGTAGCTAGCTAGCGTAGCATTTAGCGTTAGCATTAGCGTTAGCATTAGCGTTAGCATTTAGCAGGCAACTATCACAAAAACAAGTAAAGCCTTCAAATAAAATAACTTACCTTTGAAGAACTTCTGATGTTTTCAATGAGGAGACTCTCAGTTAGATAGCAGATGCTCCGTTTTTCCAAAAAGATTCTTTGTGTATTAGAAATAGCTCCGTTTTGTACATCACATTTGGCTACCAAAAAAAAAAAAAAAAAAAAAAAAAACGAAAATTCAGCCCTCAAAACGTGAACTTTTTTCCAAATTAACTCCATAATATCGACTGAAACATGGCAAACGTGGTTTAGAATCAATCCTCAAGGTGTTTTTCCACATATCTCTTCAATGATATATCCTTCGTGGAAGCCTGGTTTCTCCTTGCTCTCAAATGGAAAAATAATTGCACCTGGCTTTACGCTCCAATTTCGACGCAGGGACACCAGGCGGACACTTGGAAAATGTAGTCTCTTATGGTCAATCTTCCAATGATATGCCTACAAATACGTCACAATGCTGCTAACACTTTGGGGGAACGACAGAAAGTGTAGGCTCATTCCTTGCGCAATCACAGCCATATAAGGAGACAATGGAAAACAGAGCTTCAGAAATTCTGATCATTTCCTGGTTGATGCATCATCTTGGTTTTGCCTGTAGAATGAGTTCTGGGGCACTTACAGACTATATCTTTGCAGATTCTGAAACTTCAGAGTGTTTTCTTTCAAAAACTGTCAAGAATATGCATAGTCGAGCATCTTTTCGTGACAAAATATCGCGCTTAAAACGGGAACGTTTTTTATCCAAAAATGAAATAGCGCCCCTAGAGATCAAAGAGGTTAAAAAAGGTACTCACTGCCCAACTTCATCTATAACCGGAGCCGTACACAGCAGGAACGTGTCTTCGATTTCCACAGGCTTCTTATCTATGGAGAGAGCCAAACACTCGGTTTACTTAAATACGTTTTGTTTCTTCAATCGACTGTAGTTCTTCATGCATGTTACAGCTGGAATCACACATTGGTATGAAACACCTGGTTCAGCCTACAGTAGATGAAGTGTAAATGGAAGCAGGTACTCACTAATGGTGAGGGTGTCGTTGAGTCTAAAGCTGCACAACACCTGCTCTATGTTCCTGGCGTGAAGGAAACCGTTTCCTCTCACCACTACCTGGAAGCTCTCTGGAAATAAGACACACCCTGAGTTTAGAAAAATACTACATACATGTAATATGATCATAGGCTATCAGACTTTGCACAATTATGTTGGGTAGCATACAAGAGTAGCTAGACTGACTTGTCAACATCGGTTAAATAAAATACAGAAAACATCATGCTCGGGGTACACAGGTCTTATGGGACTTTTTAGTCATTTATCAAATTGACTTCCATTTGGCAGGCCAGCATAAATTAAACATGGACATTCCATTTAGAGACCCTTTCATTACAAGATTCCCAATACACTACCCTCCATTAACCCCAATGGGGATTCCTGTCTGTTGGGGTCATTCGAGTGATCAGGGTCCCATTCATTAGGTAACAAATGGCCAAAAAAACAACAGAATTTTCCAATAAGAAACACATTTTAGTTTTAGTAGATGCTCTTATCCAGAGCAACTAGGGTTAAGTGCCTTGCTCAAGAGCACATTTTTCACCTAGTCGGCTCAGGGATTCAAACCAGTGACCTTCAGTTATTGGCCCAACGCTCTTAACCGCGAGGCTACCTGCCGTTTTCCATTTCAAAATGTTTTTCTATGTTTTGCTACAGTGTGCCATAATGAATACGAGCTAGCTGAGCCCCAGTCAGAGGGAAGGGCACCAGCCTGGCCCCTTAATGAAATGAACACAGCACTTAGGCAATGACAGGGAACTAGCGCTGCTCTGCTTTGATCCTTTAGGGACCTCACCTCCTGCACAAACACTGGAGGGCTCTGCAGCTAGGATCTCAATACAGGACTTCTTGATGATCTGGAGAAGGAGAAAATGATTGAGTTGACAAGGTTAAAGACGCTAAAGGTGACTCATATCTTGTGAAGATTCTGTATCGAAATAAGAGACAGGTTCCTCAAATTTGAGACACTCAGTAGCTAAAGGCTACATTTACAACAGTCTATTTGGACCTTTCAACTTTATTTGATCTTTCTCTGAAGGTACTGTATGTTTTGTGAAACAGGTCTAAGTCTCTCCTTCCTGGCCAGTGTGTATTTACCGAGTCGATCACTCCTCGCAGGGCTACGAATCCGCCCATCACAGGAAACACATGCTCGATGGTGTCTGCTATGGTGGCCAGCTACAGGGGGATGGAGAGAACAGGTTTAATTTACACAGACCCAGTGCTCAGGAACCAGAGACACACACATCATGACCCATTCACCTTCGGTGAAGAGTTCAATGAACACTTGATTTGAGATGAAATAACCACATAATTATATTGTATGGTGATTGTACCTCTCATCTCTCTCTACATGCATGACCAGGTTAGGGGGGAAATAACAGTACAATGATAGGGACATTACATACAATCCTGATGAACAATGGACATTGGACAGAGGCCTAAACAACCTTGATGAAAGGAAAAGTACAGTATGTTATATCCAGACATTTAGTGAAAGTCAATCTGGGTGGTAGAACGATGCATACAAAATCAGGTTAAAACACTGCATGACTCTGAAGCTTGCTTCCTTAGCTAATATGGTAATCGTTTGCATGCAAGTCAAAACGCCCAATTTCATTACTGCTCAGCCTGGCGTATAAGTAGCCCTGTAAACCTCACAAGCAAACTCTGGTTCAAGATGTGTAGGTAGATGCAATTATGGGATACATAGTCTACAAATGGGTTACTAAATATAAATAGCACATATTGTAATCATTGTTGTGAAATAATATTGAGTGCGTAGTATTACTAGATGTAATTACAGTGTATAATTTTCTGTTAACAGGTTCCTAAATGTGTTTTGACAGGGGAGTAGGACATGCATGTTTTACTGCAAACTAAACCCTTGCCTGCGTCTCGTTAAAGTCCTTTACTCCAACACAGTACACCATAGCTCCTAGAGACCGGCTTCTCTCTGCCTGTTTGTTGGGGGGGAAACCAAGAATCAGCACCAGAGAACATTGTTTTAACATTGTCTTTCCTTTACATCAACAGGAAGGTGAATGTTATATCAATCCAATTTGCCTACCTCCTGTTGTGCAGTGACGAGTTGGTGTTCGTTCAGCTCCCCATCAGTCAAGGCAATGATAACACTTGCTGTCCCTGTAACGGAGAGGTCAATCAATTGTATGACCCCAACATTGCCAAGTATGGAGTGATCTTTGCTATGTCTAACCCTAGTGACAGATGCCATTGGAAGCTCACCAAAGTTTTCATGGTGTATCTGCTCATTTGCCTGAAAGGAGAAGACAATGTTATTCTTCTCATTATGTTAAATAAAAAATGTAAAAAGTTAAACAGGTGTATAACATGATAAAGTAAGACCATGTCAGGAGCAGATAAATACCCTTTCCAAGCCCAGGTGCATAAAGGTGTCTCCACCAGGTATCTCTTTTCTCAGCACATTCAATCCTTTTCTTATCTCCACCCTGACAAACAACACAAATTACACGTTATAATTTTTTTTTGTCTTGGTCTGATGTCTAAATGTCATTACCGAGTAAAATAGTCATCACCACTTCTATTCCCCAAAATGCATCCCAAAATGCACCCTATAAACTGAATAAGGTGGCATTTGGGATGCATTTAACCAATATTTTCAGTGTACCTGTTTTCTGTCAGCTTCATGAGAGTGGTTCCTCTGGATGAGAAGACAATGAAGGACATTCTCAACATTGGGCTGTAAAACAACACAGCACACAAACAACGGTTAGATACTATGGTGGTCCTGAACCGTTCAACAATTCCTTTTGTCAAGCCTCAAAGAGGCCATACTATGTTAGAACTCAACACATAAACAAACAAACTAAAAATCGGGACCACACAATGGACACACTCTCCAAATCATTTATTTCATGTGTATATTGTGACATGCAAACACATGGATCTCACATGGAAACATGTCCATGCATTCAAGCATAAATCACTGAATTCTCTGTGGTTAGTTCTATCCTATTGTTTGTTTATGGGCCATGTTCACAAGGACTCTGGACCCAATTTGGTGGATTCATATGTTGTTTTTGAGACTATTGTGATGGGGAAAAACAATACCACCCAATCGGAGGAAGCTTACTAGCTATTGACGTTAAGGGAATAGCTAGCTGACATCGCTGTGCACTCTGGTCATGTATGTCTTTGTCCTCCAGCTTGAAGCTCTCGAGCTGCCATTATGTTCATGACACATGCCATTACCACGGTTGGTTGGTAAGTGAATGAGCACATGGACAGTCTGTGCTCCATTGGGGAAATCATTTTTTTTTGCTGGGGGAGGGGGTTATGTGTTGTCGAGTGCTGTTTCTCTTAAAGCTCGTTGGATGGATCCTGCAACTACAGGCCAAGCAGCAATGAAGATACTTTTCCTATTAATAAATAAATGCTTTTACAGAATTCCCATGCTGATGGCGATGATGGGCTATTTTCCGGCATGCGTGTTGTTTATTTCTCTGGCTGACGCCGCAGAGTCTGGCTTTCACCCACCCTCACATGAGAGATCGCTATCACCTCCAGCTCGTGGCCTGAGCCAATCGGACAGTCCTGATTCAACTCACCTCTGTGCAGGAACTAGCCATGCTGCCTCTTCAGGCCCTGATTGACAACAAAATATATTTGTGATGTTCTCTTACCTGATAAACTTTTCAGCTAGATGCTCCACAAAGGAGTAGATTTCTATCCAGTGGTGTTTGACACTGCCAGATCTTATAAAGAAAGAAAACAGAGGAATAGTTATATCCTACAACCTAACCTTGTTTAAACCCACATGTGACACATTTCCTAAATGTTTATCCAACATCTCCTAGTACAGGAACTGTTTGTACTATTGCGACATACAAAGTCAACACAAAATCCTAACAGAGAGGTTATCAGTAAGCTGATTGGCCAAACAATATGTCATGGAAAACACAAGCCATTTGAACATTAGCAGAAGAATCTCTATTGACACAAACTAACCCCATTTATTAGGGAAAAGGAGGAAAGTGAGTTAGGACACATCTGAGGACCAAGTCTGTAACTTAGCAACCTAGTAGCAGTAATAGTCCCTATAAAATAGTCCCTATGAAAGCTGAATGCTCTCCACAGAGAAGAGCTTAATTTCCTCTTAGTTCGGAAGGGAAGGGACCTGGCTGGGGGTTGTGGCGGTGACTCGTTACTGAAGAATACTACACATGGGAAATGATCTAATTTATTGAACTGAACCAAACCGCTGTTAGCGGATGGATGAAGCAGTAGCCTGAAATGTGACAACGCTGCTGACGAAGCCTCACATGGATGTCTGATGTAATAGTTACAATCTGGGCACCAGACATAACATGAACTTGTTTTCCCAGTTTAGTCTCCGCACTGGTTTTCTTGGTGTATATTTGTGTCGTTAATGTGTTGGATAAACAGGCATGACATACTGTGCAGCTAGATTTGAGTATATCCTTTAGAAGCTTTACAAACATTGCATTCAACAGAGTCAAAGCACCTTGTGAGGACAATACTTGTCAAAGTAAACAAACCTCAACCAAATAGAACTTGTGGAGGAGGCCGGCGAGCGTCACACTTGGATGTGCAACAAATGTGCTGAATAAACAGTGTTCATCTGAAGAGGCTTGAACAGACACAGTCGGACTGCTCTGATCCGAGGGAAGAGCCAATCTGTCAGGCATGCAGTTCCTTTCATTACTACGGGGGAAATACTACACCTCAAAATGGCTTCTTTCATGTACAGTACAGCCATATAGGGATAGTTGTTTCAGTGATTTTCTAAGAGTGAAGCTAAGGACTCCCCCGCCTTTTTTTTTGCATCACAATGGATATTATTTGTGTTGGACAAGAATGTTTTCTGAGGTACCAGGCAGTCGTGGGATTGGAGTCTAGCTTGCAGTTTTCTCACCTGTATAAACAGCATTAGGAAAGGAAGTGGGCTATTGTCTTGTGAGATCCTTGAAGAAAAATGTTGTGGTACTTTTTCTTTGATACAATATTAATAGACTGAGTCAAACCATCACAGTTCAAAAGTTTTGGAAGTTGTTATTGCAAGCTTCAACAGCTTTGTTGAATGACTGAGCTCTTGATGACAGGAGTTTGAGATTATATCATATCAAAAAGAGTGCACTTTTCCTTTGTCTAGAGTTATATAATTGATAAATCCTCTGACTATACGTACATGATAAACGGCACATGTCGGGCCATATGAAACTCATTTTGAAACTGATGGAACCCCATAGCCAAGAGAGAGAGTGAGCGGGGTAACATTCGGATGACTGGGATAATTAAAACCACGCGTTGGCTCTTTAATGTCTCTGCTGCTGGGGGAAACAGAAAAGATCCACCATGGATCTCCAACAACAAGTCCATTTTTTTGTCTTTCAGCCCACACAGCCCAAATAGATCAGGATTGGTGAGGGCTGTGCTCTAACCAACCCACTGAAATCTGTCCTGGGGAATAACAGACCAACGAGCACAACAGACAAATGACATAAGACGAATGACAGGCTATGGCCTCAGGGCCATAAACAACAGCTATTTAGTTTACTACAGCGTTTGATCAGACGGCTGTAGCTGTACTGTTTCCAAACACCTTTGGACACTCAGGACTGTGCTAGATGTCTGAGAGGGAGAGAATTTCTTACTTTAAACAAGAAAGCCCAGGGTCATTTATATATATATATATATTTTTTTTTAATCAAGCCTTTATTTCCGCTGACTGTGTGAAAACTCACCACTACAATGAGCAAAATGAAGTGAGTGAGGGAGAGAAAGAGACAGACAGAGAGAGTGTTCATTCGGTCTAGGCCAGGGATGTCAGAAAACATGTGGGGGGGGAAAGGCTCTGTCAGACCCAGGTGTTCAGTAAACGGCTCTGCTCTCACGCTTCTGAGTGTTGAGAGGAAAATACAACACCATGAAGCTGTAGGGTCTCTTTCCAGTTGGGCCTGCTGCATGTTAAGAACCACCCCAGTCTGCGAAGCAATGATCTTACTCCAATTTAACTGACTATGCACATGGATTTGTACGGAGAGGCCATTAACCTACTTTTAGCTTGAGGCCTACTTGCTGTGTCTAGGCTTCCAACTGCAATCTTTCTTTACTCTCACTCCCTTTTGGATTTTTTTTCTTTTTTTCCCTCTCTTTCTTCTTCTCACCCTCTTTCTCTGTGTGAAATATTATTTTCTCTAAATAGACTCACGTAGAAATGTGAGTTATCCATCTGCCATTCTCGTTGAAAGCAAGTCTAAGAAGCGGTAGATCTGTTCTATGTGCATTAATTCTATGGCTCCCGGTCTTAAGTTTTTGCGTCTTTTACTTGCGGCTTTGTACAATACAAAAATACAATACTTTGGCTTATGGAAAATATATTTCACAGCGGTTTAGATGGTACAATGATTCTCTACACCAGGGATCATCATCTTGATTCAGCCGCGGGCCAATTATTTTCTAGATGATGGTCAGGGGTTCGGAACATAATTACTAATAATTTGTAAACGGCAAATTGACCAAACGGACACAAGACTGAACTAAAACGGAATAATTTCAAACCTTGCTGACATTTGTATACAATCACTTACTGTATATCTGTCTATTTTGCGTGGGAATACTTTGGAACAGATTTCCAAAATGAAAATCATTTGGAGCTGATTTGCTGGCATGTTTACAGTCTTTTATGTCCAACAATAAAATAATAATTAAAAAAAACTTGGGGGCCAAATAAAATCACCCGCTGGCAAATTTTGGCCCGCGGGCCGCCAGTTGGGTAACCCTGCTCTATACTATACTTGCTTGTTTTGTCACATAAACTGAAATTAGGTTATCTTTTAGAATTTTAGCAACCAGGAAATGGCGGTGCGATTTCTTCATAGTGCATCACCTTTAACAAGGCATTTATTCCTGCAAAACACACGTGCCAAAGGCTTCTTCTGATGCGTTATGGAGGCCAGAGCAGCACCATGGTCCAGGAGAGAGAAAAACAACACATTCCACAGTGAGAAAGTCTTGACATGTTTACATTATTTATAGACTCCAGATGTAGTTCGGGTTGGCTTGGATTTTAAAAATGATCACAACTTAACGCCCAACTTCAATGTTGGCCTGTGGAAAAAAACATTTAGCAATGATTAACATTCTTGTGATAAATGACGTAGACTTGAAAAGGAAGAACAAATGGCTGCTACATGCAGCTTCTATTGGGAAAACACAGGTGCCAAATATAATTGTTTCCTATTGTCCCATAGCTTGATCAGAAAACAATTATATCAAGGCCAAGTGGGTCAAGACACACAGTATGGCTGTAGGAATCTGCTAGGGCATCAGAGCTTCTAGCATTATTATCTTGTCTTCTAAACAGTGAATGTTCCGTTGGCCAGAGTTTTTACGTCCTACAAGAGGTAAATGCAGGTGGCAGTAGCTAGTTTTCCATCCGAATGGCGACAGATTTTCACGCAAATATTCCCCAAAATCTGCATTAAGAAAATATGCGAATTCCCCCACCAGTTTCCACCAAACAGACTTGTTGCGGGTAAAACTCTGTGCGTGATGACGAATTGCACACAAAATGTACCTTTTCACTTAAGTGTTCAAGGACTGAATAAAAATCAAATGTTCAATGTGTTTCCATAGCTTTTTCAACTCTACCTATAGTTATGTCACAAATACTGTTGCGTTAAATAGCAAATGTGCCTAGTCTGGTCTTGACACATGTGCTCTAGACAACAGCAGATACAGTGCGGGTAGGCTCTGCGGGTAGGCTCTGCGGGTAGGTTAGTCCACCTTGCACTTTCACCACCCTGTGAAGTTCATCAAAACGTATTTCATCTGTAGCCTAATAAACTGCATGCTTTCCCGAGTCGTATTGTGAGGACCACACAAAAAATCATCGCGTGACTCCAAGTTTACTTCGATATTATGGTTATTATATAAATAATTGTGCTTGAAGGTGTTTCCACTGCCATGTCTCGTATAATTAATGTTACCGACACAAAAAGATGCCACCATGTCGAACGAACAAATGATCTGTTGGCATTTATAAAATTGTACCCGAAACTTCCTGTTTCCATCACAGCTGATGTGATTATTTTTTATACAGTATGACTTTACTCACATAAAAACTGTGGATGGAAATGTGGTTTTTATTTGATTTATATTTAACCTTTATTCAACTATGCAAGTCAGTTAAGAACAAATTCTTATTTACAATGACGGCCTACCAAAAGGCAAAAGGTCTCATGCGGAGATGGGGACCTGGAATAAAAAAATAAAATACAAAAATATATAAATATAGGACAAAACACACATCACGTCAAGAGAGACAACACTACATAAAGAGAGACCTAAGACAACAACATAGCAAGGCAGCAAGAAGGTAGCGACAACAATACATCACGCAAAGCAGCCACAACTGTCAGTAACAGTGTCCATGATTGAGTCTTTGAATGAAGAGATTGAGATAAAACTGTCCAGTTCGAGTGTTTGTTGCAGGCTGCAGCGAACTGGTTACAGTTCGGGGATGTCCTCGGATGTTGCCACAGTGTCTCCTGACCCCTCCTGTCTCAGCCTCCAGTATTTATGCTGCAGTAGTTTATGTGTCGGGGGGCTAGGGTCAATTTGTTATATCTGGAGTACTTCTCCTGTCCTATTCGGTGTCCTGTGTGAATCTAAGTGTGCGTTCTCTAATTCTCTCCTTCTCTCTTTCTTTCTCTCTCTCGGAGGACCTGAGCCCTAGGACCATGCCCCAGGACTACCTGACATGATGACTCCTTGCTGTCCCCAGTCCACCTGGCCGTGCTGCTGCTCCAGTTTCAACTGTTCTGCCTTATTATTATTCGACCATGCTGGTCATTTATGAACATTTGAACATCTTGGCCATGTTCTGTTATAATCTCCACCCGGCACAGCCAGAAGAGGACTGGCCATCCCACATATGCTCTCTCTAATTCTCTCTTTCTTTCTCTCTCTCGGAGGACCTGAGCCCTAGGACCATGCCCCAGGAATACCTGACATGATGACTCCTTGCTGTCCCCAGTCCACCTGACCGTGCTGCTGCTCCAGTTTAAACTGTTCTGCCTTATTATTATTCGACCATGCTGGTCATTTATGAACATTTGAACATCTTGGCCATGTTCTGTTATAATCTCCACCCGGCACAGCCAGAAGAGGACTGGCCACCCCACATAGCCTGGTTCCTCTCTAGGTTTCTTCCTAGGTTTTGGCCTTTCTAGGGAGTTTTTCCTAGCCACCGTGCTTCTACACCTGCATTGCTTGCTGTTTGGGGTTTTAGGCTGGGTTTCTGTACAGCACTTTGAGATATCAGCTGATGTACGAAGGGCTATATAAATAAAATAAATAAAATAAATTTGATTTGATTTGATAAGGAAGTAAGGGCAAGGAAGTGATGTCAGCAGACCAAAAGTAAAACTAGGGTGTTTTCCCATAACATCTGATGAGCATTAGCTACAGTGGTAGGGAGTGAGTTTTGATGATTTTTATTATGCAGAACATTTGGCATCAGTACTGGTCTGCAGTGATAGAAACATGCCCTAAAACAATACATTTAGTTGTGTTCCTTATAAAACAGCGGGATAGGGCCTACCAGTCTGATTAAGCTCAAAGTCATACCCATAGAGATCTTATTAAATTACTAATTATATGGTCATACTTCAGTAGGCCTATAGTACACCACAACATAGGGATAACTTTAGCTTGGTTCTCTTTGATCCACTACCCATTTGGACCTTAACAGTAATGATTCATGATATCCACATGGTCTGTTTTCCTTTATTCGGTGACCACTTGGCTGAGGGAGATTTTTCCATAAACTAGTCGTGAAATTTACAGGATTTATATTCAAAGAAACTCGAGACCAAAGTGTTGACTCCAGCCACTCCAGTGTTCGGCGCATGTGACAAATAAAATTTGATTTGATTTGTATCCTAGTTGTAGCCCTATGCAGTGTGACAAGAGCCAGACCCGGAGGAAAAACTCCTGGTCCTATGGGATGCAACTAAGGCCCAGAGTTTTTCCTGTTCAGGTCTGGTCAGGAACCCAATGACCAAGCTAAAGTACAAAGGGCTATACCCTTAATCTACATCTCAACCAGAATATGGTCTGTGCTAGTGTTGTCACGATACCAGTATTGCAATACTATGACACCAGATTCTTCTTGGCAAAAAAGAAAACATGAAGCAGAGTCAACTTTATGGTCCATTAAAACATACTTTTGCAAAATAGGGTGTGCTATAGCTTGCAAAAAAAACAAATGTGACTCTGGGTGACAACACAAGACAGTTTTTTACACCAACATTAGGACTTGAGTCTGCTTCATGTTTTGTTTCCTTTGCTTCCTTACTTCCTAGTATTGCGATACTGGTGTTGTAAAAACACTTGCCTGTGCATCTCATAAACAGTTCAGGCCTGAGGGATGAGGGGATGTCACTAACGAGCATCCGGTTGTTTGAAGTCAGGAACTTCGCTTAGTAGCACCAACATCCTCATCATCAGGGCCACACAAGTTTGCACACATAGAAATCTATCAACATTGAATCATACATCTTCTACGAGTTGTGTTACCAGATGAGAACTTATCTAAAATATGTCCAAATTAGATCAGATATATTACATAAGGTCAGAGAACTGGCAATGTGGTGCCAGGACAACAACCTATCCCTCAATGTGAGCAAGACAAAGGAGCTGATCATGGACTACAGGAAATGGCGGGCCGAACAGGCTAGAGGTCGACCGATTAATCGGAATGGCCGATTAATTAGGGCTGATTTCAAGTTTTCATAACAATCGGAAATCTGTATTTTTGGACACCGATTTGGCCGATTTTACCTTTATTTATCCTTTATTTAACTAGGCAAGAACACATTCTTATTTTCAATGACGGCCTAGGGACAGTGGGTTGCCTTGTTCAGGGGCAGAATGACATATTTTTACCTTGTCAGCTCGGGGATTCAATCTTGCAACCTTACAGTTAACTAGTCTAACGCTCTAACCACCTGATTACATTGCACTCCACAAGGAGCCTGTTTGTTACGCGAATGCAGTAAGAAGCCAAGGTAAGTTGCTAGCTAGCATTAAACTTATCGTATAAAAAACAATCAATCAATCATAATCACTAGTTAACTACACATAATTGATGATATTACTAGTTTATCTAGAGTGTCCTGCGTTTCATATGATCGATGTGGTGTGTATTCGCGAAAAAGGACTGTCTTGCTCCAATGTGAACCTAACCATAAACATCAATGCCTTTCTTAAAATCAATGCACAAGTATATATTTTTTAACCTGCATATTTACTTAATATTGCCTGCTAACCTGGCTCGTTGCGAACTCTGTGAAGACTATTTCTTCCTAACAAAGACAGCCAACTTCGCCAAACGGGGGATGATTTAACAAAAGCGCATTTGCGAAAAAAGCACAATCGTTGCACGACTGTACCTAACCATAAAAATCAATGCCTTTCTTAAAATCAATACACATAATTATATATTTTTAAACCTGCATATTTTGCTAAAAGATATCCAGGTTAGCAGGCAATATTAACCAGGTGAAATTGTGTCAGTTCTCTTGCGTTCATTGCACGCAGTCAGTGTATATGCAACAGTTTGGGCCGCCTAATTTGCCAGAATTTTACGTAATTGTCACGTTCTGACCTTAGTTCCTTTGTTATGTCTTTGTTTTAGTTTGGTCAGGGCGTGAGTTGGGGTGGGTAGTCTATGTTATTTTTTCAATGTTGTGTTTATGTGTTTGGCCTGGTATGGTTCTCAATCAGAGGCAGGTGTTGTTCGTTGTCTCTGATTGAGAATCATACTTAGGTAGCCTTTTCCCACCTGTGTTTTTTGGGTGATTATTTTCTGTCTAGTTTTTTCTGCACCTTTCAGGACTGTTTCGGTGTTCGTTTATTTCACGTTGTTATTTTGTATTTTCAGTGTTCAGTCAATAAACATCATGAACACATAACACGCTGCGCATCGGTCCGACATTTCTTACTCCTCGTCAGAGGAGGACGAAGAATTCCGGTACAGTAATTATGACATAACATTGAAGGTTGTGCAATGTAACAGGAAAATTTAGACTTATGGATGCCACCCGTTAGATAAAATATGGAACGGTTCCGTATTTCACTGAAAGAATAAACGTCTTGTTTTCGAGATGATAGTTTCCGGATTCAACCATATTAATGACCTAATAATTAAGTCTATGATTTGATAGAGCAGTCTGACTGAGCGATGGTAGACACCAGCAGGCTCGTAAGCATTCATTCAAACAGCACTTTCGTGCGTTTTGCCAACAGCTCGTCGCTGTGCTTCAAGAATTTAGCTGTTTATGACTTCAAGCCTATCAACTCCCGAGATTAGGCTGGTGTAACCGATGTGAAATGGCTAGCTAGTTAGCGGGGTGCGCGCTAATAGCGTTTCAAACGTCACTCGCTCTGAGACTTGGAGTGGTTGTTCCCCTTGCTGCGGCTTTTGTGGAGCGATGGGTAAAGCTGCTTCGAGGGTGGCTGTTGTCAATGTGTTCCTGGTTCGGGCCCAGGTATGGGCGAGGAGAGAGACGGAAGCTTTACTGTTACACTGGCAATACTATAGTGCCTATAAAAACATCCAATAGTTAAAGGTATATGAAATACAAATCGTATAGAGAGGAATTGTCCTATAATTCCTATAATAACTACAACCTAAAATGTCTTACCTGTGAATATTGAAGACTCTGTTAAAAGGAACCACCAGCTTTCATATGTTCTCATGTTCTGAGCAAGGAACTTAAACGCTAGCTTTTTTACATGGCACATATTGCACTTTTACTTTCTTCTCCAACACTTTGTTTTTGCATTATTTAAACCAAATTGAACATGTTTAATTTTATTTGAGGCTAAATTGATTTTATTGATGTATTATATTAAGTTAAAATAAGTGTTCGTTCAGTATTGTTGTAATTTTCATTATTACAAATATATCTTTTTTTAAATCGGCCGATTAATCGTTATCTGCTTTTTTGGTCCTCCAATAATCGGTATCGGCGTTGAAAAATCATAATCGGTCGACCTCTAGAACAGGCCGCCATTAACATCGACTGGGCTGTAGTGGAGCGGGTCGAGAGTTTCAAGTTACTTGGTGTCCACATCACCAACAACCTATCATGGTCCAAACACACCAAGACAGTCGTGAAGAGGGCACGACAAAACCTTTTCCTCCTCAGGAGACTGAAAAGATTTGGCATGGGTCCCCAGATCCTCAAAAAGTTCTTCAGCTGCACCATCGAGAGCACTGGTTGATTCACTGCCTGGTATGGCAACTGCTCGGCATCTGACCGTAAGGCGCTACAGAGCGTAGTGCCTACGGCCCAGTACATCACTGGGGCCAAGCTTCCTGCCATCCAGGACCTATATAATAGGCTGTGTCAGAGGAAAGCCCATAAAAGTGTCAGAGACTCCAGTCATCCAAGTCATAGACTGTTTCTCTTCTACCGCACAGCAAGCGGTACTGGAGTGCCAAGTCTAGGACCAAAAGGCTCATTAACAGATTCTACCCCCAAGCCATAAGACTGCTGAACAATCAATCAAATGGCCAATGGACTATTTACATTGACCCCCCCCCCCCCCCATTTATTTCATACACTGCTGCTACTCACTGTTTATTATCTATGCATAACCACCCCTACCTACATGTACAAATTACTTAAACTAACCTGTACCAGTACTGGTACCCCCTGTATATACGGTACCCACTGTATATAGCCTCGTTATTTTATTGTGTTACTTTTTATTTTATTTTTAACTTTAGTTTATTTGGTAAATATTTTCTTACCTCTTCTTGAACTGCACTGTTGGTTACGGGCTTGTAAGTAAGCATTTCACGGTAAGGTCTACACTTGTATTCGGCGCATGTGAATTGATTTGACATTCTGACTCCAAATTGACACAATGCATTATATTATATACAATTAATTTCTATTGGGCACAAAATATTCTGAAACACAACCAAAACAAACAGCAAATGCATCCAACAAATGTGTAGAGTCACAAGCTTGATGTAGTCATTGCGTGCTATGGAACCAAATACTTAACTTTTTACTACTTTAATACACATATAACTGAATTTGTCCCAATACTATTGGTTACCTAAAATGGGAGGACTATGTACAAAAAGTGCTGTAATTTCAATTTTAATTGAAAGCTGATAGTCTGTACTTTAACCCCATAGTCATTGTATCATTTAAAATCCAAAGTGATGGAGTAGAGAGCCAAAACAACAAAAAACGTGTCACTGTCCTAAACATTTTGGAGCTCACTGTACACTATTGTCTGTTTAGTAATGACTTAATATGGTGTAACGAGCAAGGCTTGGCATCTCAACAAAACGGCTCCCTGGGTTTATTATGCAGTATAATAATAAATATGCCATTTAGACAGTTACTTACTTGTCAAGCACAAAATACAAGTCAAAAGCCCCCTGACATGTACTTTCCTCCCCTTCTTCTTCTACTTCTTGCTCTGGTTCAGCATTTACAGATGCTAAAGTAAACATAAAAAATCCAAGGAAAAGTAGGGCAAGAGACACTTTTCTCGAAAACCTCGCCATCTTTCCCCCGCAAAAAAACGCAAAATACTCCAAAACCTCAATGGAACTAAGTCAATGCTGTCTCACATCCACAAAGTCTTGAAATTACTTATCTAGACAGAGATGCATAATCGACAAAAAAAGACGGTCAAGGCTGCGCCATAGAAAACCGATGCTCTCAGTTTCCAAACAATACAGACCGTGTGCCTCTGACAAATATTGGATGGGCGGTGAAGGCGAATATACCATACCAAAACTTGCAGCACTTTATTATCCTTTGAAAACGTAGAAAATAATTTGTTCAGAGATTTTACTCTCCGATATCATCCTGTCATATTCGCATGATAAAACAATCGTGGAGTATTTGAGTAACAAATCTAAAATGTTTCAACGTGTTAGAATATATGTGGATAGTTCACAAAAAGACAAGTTTCTTGTGAAAAGTGTCAAAATAATTTTGGTAAAAAAAGCTAAATGGAGACGTGCAATGTTAAGACTGGGAGCTCGGGAACAAACATGGCAGAAATGAACCAGGTTTCATATTTCTGCCTAGAGAAAAAAAACGAAAAAAGGTCGAGATTTCATCTTGCACCTCCCTCTCAAGAAGCTAACTTTGGAGAAACATATGCGTGCCTATAAAACAACGAAGAAATGATGAGCTGCAGCATCCACTCACATCTTAACACCAAAATCCCATCTGTCCATAATGTTATTGTAGGCTAATAGAGTACCACAGTATGAGTCATTATACCCAGAAAACCTAGCAGTCAAACAAGGAATTTTTTTTTTTTTTTTTTACACCATCCTTTTTCCCATAGGGGATTTTAGAAACACTTAAAATAAGGGCTGAGTTTCTTGTAGGCTTACCCTGGCAAGACATTTTGATTTAAATCTCTATAGGACAACGTGACTTTTATCAATATATTTGCATGTATTTACCCCCTCACCCATTAAATGCTAATTAGCTGCTAATGTGGCTATCATAAAGAACTACAAATGCCATGATGATCTGGACGAAACTGCCAAATCGAGGCTAAGGTAAGAATCTCTGGATTAATTATCTAATGTTGGGTACATTTAATAATTAATAAATTGAACACATTTTTTTCAATTGATAATTCTGTGAACTGTTGTGTGCACGTTTTCAATTGACAATCCCTATTAGCAAAGGTCTCAGCTAGAGATGACGTGCAGGGGCTTGCAGGGATTTGTAGTCTTGCATGATGTCTACTTTGATGCTAATTAGCATTTTAGAATCTGAGAGTAAATACAGCTAAATGTGTTGATTAAAGTAAACTTGTCCGAGAGAGATTTACATGATTATCGAAATGTAACGCCAGGATATTCATACACAAAACACAGTTTTAGGTGTTTTGAAAATTCTCTATGGGAAAAATGAATGGTGGAAAAATTATTAGGAACCACCATGGGCTCCAGAGTGGCACAGCGGTCTAAGGCACTGCATCTCAGTGCAAGAGGCGTCACTACAGTCTCTGGTTCGATTCCAGACTGTATCACACCTGCCCGTGATTGGGAGTCCCATATGGTGGCGCACAATTTGCCCAGCGTCGTCTGGGTTTGGCTGGGGTAGGCCGTCATTGTAAATAAGAATTTGTTCTTAACTGACTTACCTAGTTAAATAAAAAAATCCCTGTTTGACTGCTAGGTGTTATGGTATTATGACACATCTGCTGTTGGGCTCTATTGAGTATGGTATGAGTCATAAGGATAAAATAATAGCCAATCAACATTGAGCTGAACTGAGTGAGCTCAACTGTGAATGGTCCTGGAGCACCAAAAAAAATGTAATGGGAAGCTAGTTTGGATTTGGCTTCACTCCAATCACATCACAACGAAACAACTCGAATTGTTGCATCTCGTTGTGTTGTCCCCCGGTGGCTAGCTAAAATTGGCCATTTCCTAAATTAGCCATGGATGAAGATTGACTCGTTGTTTTACTTAATTCTCCGTACTGGCCAATGATTATAACAGCGATTCTGTTCCAAACATAAATTCATACATTGTGCCCCTGGCCTGAGATGATGGACGTTCAATATATAGCTAGATGTAGCAGGCTAATGTTCACTTGCTAATGTTGCACATGAAAGGAATTTAAGCTGGCGAGCAAACATTTTAGCCAGGTAGCCTAGGACAACAAAAATGTAAGTGTGTACTGTATGACGGCATCACAGAACGTTTCATCAACATGAAAGAGAGGAGGATGGCATTGGTGTTTCTCTTCAAGTAGGGTGAGTCAACATCTACTTGCATGAGCGCACACAAGTGGAAAGAAATCACAGAAATCACCTGACAGAGGTTACTCTCCAGTTTTGTGATGAAACAAATACGTGTGAATTTATTCTGCCACTGTGTCTTCTTATTGTCTCGACCTTAGGACTATATATCATGTTTGCAAGGTATATAAACTAACAGGTTATAGAGCAAACAATGCAATTATCACAATACTCACTGCAGGTTGTAATATGGCTTTTCTCTCAGACTTGAGTTCCCCAGTGATTTTACCCACTCACCGTTACTGTGCATGTTACTAGCCTTTTCACAGCCCATCCCAGCATAAGACTTGTCTGATTAATCAGACTGTAATACACAATGAATTTGTACTGTATATACAGCCTGAAACTAATGGCTGAACAATCCTATAACTGTTCTTTACAAGAATGTTTAATAAAATTACATTTAAAGGTGCACTATGCAGAAAGCGCGTCGTCATTTCCTGTTTGCAAAAATGTGAATGGTACGCCTAATTTCAGTTTATGTGTCAAAACAAGCAAGTATAGTGTGGAGATGCTAAAACGAAACGTAAGAATGGGAAGCATAGAAATACTGCACATAGAAGAGATCTACCACTTCTTAGACATGCTTTCATTGAGAATGACAGATCTACAACTCACATTTCCATGTGAATTTGGTCATGTCGCCCAACAAGTTACATATTACAGCTTTAAACTCTACCGGTTGTCTGTGCGGTTTGTTGTTCAGCTGCTCAAAATGTTTTAAAAAACTGAAAGTATTGTTTACCCAACTTTTTAGAGAACCGGTAGGCATAGGCTATGGTTCGGTTCAGCACCATGGTAAAGTTAGTTTTATATTGTATATACGGTTTTCTCTCATCAATAGCTATTGAACTAATAAGCTTGTCATGAAAATATAAAATTATATAAATAAAATAAAATAAAATTGTATTTGTCACATACACATGGTTAGCAGATGTTAATGCGAGTGTTGCGAAATGCTTGTGCTCATAGTTCCGACCATGCAGTAATATCTAACAAGTAATCTAACCTAACAATTTCACAACTACTACCTTATACACACAAGTATAAAGGAATGAATAAGAATATGTACATAAAAATATATGAATGAGCGATGGCCGAATGGCAGAGGCAAGATGCAGTAGATGGTATAGAGTACCGTATATACACATGAGATGAGTAATGTAGGGTATGTAAACATTATATAAGTGGCATTGTTTAAAGTAGCTAGTGATACATTTATTGCATACATTTTTCCATTATTAAAGTGGCTAGAGATGAGTCAGTATGTTGGCAGCAGCCACTCAATGTTAGTGGTGGCTGTTTAACAGTCTGATGGCCTTGATAGAAGCTGTTTTTCAGTCTCTCGGTCCCCGCTTTGATGCACCTGTACTGACCTCGCCTTCTGGATGATAGCGGCGTGAACAGGCAGTGGCTCGGGTGGTTGTTGTCCTTGATGATCTTTTTAACCTTCCTGTGACATCGGGTGGTGTAGGTGTTCTGGAGGGCAGGTCGTTTGCCCCCGGTGATGCATTTTTGCAGACCTCACTACCCTCTGGAGAGCCTTACGGTTGTGGGCGGAGCAGTTGCCGTACCATGCGGTGATACAGCCCGACAGGATGCTCTTGGTTGTGCATCTGTAAACGTTTGTGAGTGTTTTTGGTGACAAGCCGAATTTCTTCAGTCTCCTGAGCCTGAAGAGGCGCTGCTGCGCCTTCTTCACCACGCTGTCTATGTGGGTGGACCATTTCAGTTTGTCTGTGATGTGTACGCCGAGGAACTTAAAACTTTCCACCTTCTCTTCTACTGTCCCGTCGATGTGGATAGGGGGCTGCTCCCTCTGCAATCATCTCCTTTGTTTTGTTGACATTGAGTGTGAGGTTATTTTCCTGACATCACACTCCGAGGGCCCTCACCTCCTCCACCCTGTAGGCCGTCTCGTCGTTGTTGGTAATCAAGCCTACCACTGTAGTGTCGTCTACAAACTTGATGATTGAGTTGGAGGCGTGCATGGCCACTCAGTCATGGGTGGACAGGGAGTACAGGAGATGGCTGAGAACGCACCCTTGTGGGGCCCCAGTGTTGACCACCTGGGGGCGGCCACCTCACCACCTGGGGGCGGCCCGACAGGAAGTCCAAGACCCTGTCAGGAGGTCCAGGACAGGGCGGGGTCGAGAACCAGGGTCTCGAGCTTAATGACCAGTTTGGAGGGTACTATGGTGTTAAATGCTGAGCTGTAGTCGAAGAACAGCATTCTTACATAGGTATTCCTCTTGTCCAGATAGGTTAGGACAGTGTGCAGTGTGATTGCGATTGTGTCGTCTGTGGACCTATTGGGGCGGTAAGCAAATTGGAGTGCGTCTAAGGTGTCATGTAGGGTGGAGGTGATATGGTCCTTGACTAGTCTCTCAAAGCACTTCATGATGACGGAAGTGAGTGCTACGGGGCGATAGTCATTTAGCTCAGTTACTTTCGCTTTTTTGGGAACAGGAACAATTGTGGCCCTCTTGAAGCATGTGGGAACAGCAGACTGGGATAGGGATTGATTGAATATGTCCGTAAACACACCAGCCAGCTGGTCTGTGCATGCTCTGAGGACGCTGCTGGGGATGCCGTCTGGGCCGGCAGCCTTTTGAGGGTTAACACATTTAAATGTTTTACTCACATTGGCTGCAGTGAAGGAGAGCCCACATGTTTTGGTAGCGGGCCGTGTCAGTGGCACTGTGTTGTCCTCAAAGCTAGCAAATAAGTTTTTTAGATTATCTGGAAGCAAGACATCATGGTCTGTGACGGGGCTGGTTTTCATTTTGTAGTCCGTGATTGACTGTAGACCCTGCCACATACCTCTCGTGTCTGAGCCGTTGAATTGCGACTCTACTTTGTCTCTATACTGACGCTTAGATTGTTTGATTGCCTTGCGAAGGGAATAGGTACACAGTTTGTAGTCGGTCATGTTTCCGGTCACCTTGCCCTCATTAAAAGCTGTGGTTCGCGCTTTCAGTTGTGCGCGAATTTTGCCATCAATCCACGGTTTCTGGTTGGGGAATGCTTTAATAGACGCTGTGGGTACAACATCACCGATGCACTTGCTAATAAACTCGCTCACTGAATCAGCGTATTCATCAATGTTACTGTCCGACGCCATGCGGAACATATCCCAGTCCACGTGATCAAAGCAATCTTGAAGCGTGGAATCTGATTGTTCGGACCAGCGTTGAACAGATCTGAGCACGGGCGCTTCCTGTTTTAGTTTCTGTCTATAGGCTGGGAGCAACAAAATGGAGTCGTGGTCAGATTTTACGAAAGGAGGGCGGGGGAGGGCTTTATATGCGTTGCGGAAGTTATAGTAACAATGATCCAGGGTTTTGCCAGCCCGGGTCGCGCATTCAATATGCTGATCAAATTTAGGGAGCCTTTGTTTTCAGATTAGCCTTCTTAAAATCCCCAGCTACAATAAATGCAGCCTCAGGATATGTGGTTTCCAGTTTACATAGAGTCCAATGAAGTTCTTTCAGGGCCGTCGAGATGTCTGCTTGGAGCGGGATATACTCGACTGTAATTATAATCGAAGAGAATTCTCTTGGTAGATAATGCGGTCTGCATTTGATTGTAAGGAATTCTAGGTCAGGTGAACAAAAGGACTTGAGTTCCTGTATGTTGTTATGATCACACCACGTCTCGTCAATCATAAGGCATATACCCCTGCCCTTCTTCTTACCAGAGAGATGTTTGTTTCTGTATTGGGCTGTTATGTTTCCCCACCTTGTTGGGCTTACACACGGATGACATGTAAGGCCTATTGTCTAATCAAGAAATCCCCAAATATCCCTTTAAGAGATAAACATGGTAATGCTTTCACTGATTGCACATAAAGGAAGATAGTTCCTAAATGATAGTGTGCTTGCTTTGTTATTGTCACGTCCTGACCTTAGTTCCTTTTTTATGTCTCTATTTTGGTTTGGTCAGGGCGCAAGTTGGGGTGGGCATTCTATGTTTTTCATTCTATGTTTTGTTCTGTGTGTTGTATTTCTATGTGTTTGGCCTGGTATGGTTCCCAATCAGAGGCAGCTGTCAATCGTTGTCTCTGATTGAGAACCATACTTAGGTAGCCTGTTCCCACCTGTGTTGGTGGGTAGTTGTTTTCTGTTTTTGTATTCTGTACCAGACAGAACTGTTTCAGTTTCGTTCATTCTCTTTTGTTGTTTTTCCATTCAGTGTTCAATTCATAATAAAAGATGAACACTTACCACGCTGCACCTTGGTCCTCACCTTCTTCAACCCACGACAGCCGTTACAGTTATCCAACTGATCTTGTTTCCTTTCTGTCATCCTGTGAACCCCGTTCATTGCTGCTTGCAGCTATATTTATTGTTTCTGTATACTTCTCTAGACAAACAAAGTTAATAGATTTATTCAAGATCTAGTAGTTCAAGATTCAAAATCTCACCTCTTGTAGGTTACCACTGACTTGTAACCTACCTTAACCCTTGTTTACTGGGCTGGCCCTTCCAGTTAATTAGCACTGTGGAATGATGTGACTATGTAATTGTCATGTAATTAGCCTACACATTTATAATGACATGCAATTACTGGGACTGTAATGAACACATGTTGATTGGCACATTCTCATCCTCTCTCAGAGGCTGAATGTTGAAGAGCCAAGTAGGCAGAAGCTGTAGTGATGTCCACAGTATTTAATCCATAGCCAGCAAGCTGCTGCAGGTACCACATGAGTCAGCTGTAAAGCAAAGTTACGCCTCCAGAGACAAGTGAAGTAAGAATGATCAAATGAATGTGATGACTACAGGAAAACCGGACGTCTGTCTTAACATGTATTTCTCGATTGATCATTTTTCCCAATACTCTATCTACTTTTTCACACAATGGAAACATATAGTACAATACAGTACAGTGCATACAGTACATGAAATACAGAACACACACACACACACATACTGTACACACACACACACACACACACACACAGCTAAACTTTAGCTACTGTATGTGGTCTGTGATTAGTTTCATTCATTAGCTTCATTCATCTCTTCATTCAAAGACTCAATCATGGACACTCTTGCTGACAGTTGTGGCTGCTTTGCATGATGAATTGTTGTCTCTACCTTCTTGCCCTTTGTGCCTTTGTCTGTGCCCGATAATGTTTGTACCATGTTTCGTGCTGCTACCATGTTGTGTCGCTACCATGTTTTTGTCATGTTGTGTTGCTACCATGCTGTGTTGTCATGTGTTGCTGCCTGGCTGTTTTGTTGTCTTAGGTCTCTCTTTATGTAGTGTTGTGTTGTCTCTCTTGTCCCTCGGCTCTGCACGTGTTTATGTACGGTGGTATTCCCTGCATAACGTATCCTGTTAAATCCTTGTGTTTTGAAAATGTGCTCGCCAAAAGCTGGTCTGTTCTCACTCTCTCACTGATCAGTATCTGTGTGTGCCTCTGAGATGTTACAGCTGCACTGCCATCTCCTGGGTGGAATGGATTTGCATCCCAGTGGTTGAATAGAATGGTGTAGATTGAAAAGAGACAAAGGGAGTACATTTAATTATATTGGCTGATTTAATATATCCTCTAACAGAGTACTAATAAACTGTGTTTGTGTATTACAGACCAAATTGAAACTGCAGAAAGCAACTATAATGGGTAAGTGTGACTTGAATTGACAGACTGATAATTGTTCTCAGGTTTTAAATTCTCACCTGAACGAGTAGTTTTTGTAAAATGCTTTTGCTACTTAGAGCTGAAACACAGTTTATCTCAGGCATAATCTCACTAATTTGTTGGTTTGGATTATTACAAGAGGCTGTAACGGAAAGTTGTGTAACAATGGCTGGGATTGATTCCATTTTGTTGGTGTGTTTAATTGCCATCGGGAGAAAATCTGGTAGGAATTGTAGTAATTATAATGTGTTTGGTGTTGTATGATATAAAAAGCTGCTTGGTTTTCTTGATCAACTCCTAACCTCTGTTATAAAACAATATACAAATGTATTATTGTGTTTCCAATGCCTTTATTGTGTCCCACCATTGGAATTGATACAACCCAAATGTCTTCACATGGCAAGTCACTATGTATGGACATAACACTACTTCCCATACACAGCAAAAAGACCCTGCATCAAATTTAAGAATGCTCCCCCAACAGACAGGACAATTTGTTTGTAAAGGTCCTAACAATGTTACTTGAAATTATATAAGAATATCATAGGAAAAGCAAATATGTCATTACAAATATTTCAGCGTTTGATCCAATGCTGGTTTTTAAACTAGTTTCAGCTTTCCTGCTCTCGCACAATTTACAATTCACATTATTTTTGACAGCCAAAGATCGAAGCTGCTTTGACAAATCATTGCCACAAAGGCTAGTGGATCAGTAACTCAAACACAAACATAGTTTCTGAACCACTTCTTTAAGAGTCACATTTCAGTATAACATTTAAAATCACTCACACTTTCTTAAATCATTCTGCAATCACAGTAGTTTTCAGAAGTAAAAACTATAAGTAAAAACAAACCACAAACTGGTTCAGAACCTCTCACATTTTCTTGCAAAACGAGAACAGGCTACAGAAAGAAGGCTTAGGTGCAGAGGCTGGTTGCCTAAATTTGGTCAATTACATATAACGGTACCCTACACACTTCTCTCCTCTGAGAACATAAGATCCTAAACGCCTTTGGCTGCCAACATCCACAGTTGGAGACTTCACTTCTTTGCACCGGCGAAGTGCTTGTTGAGGATGCCCTTGGCGGTGTCCAGGGCTGCGTCGGCGGGCACGGGGATGTGAGGGGTGACCCCGGCACCCTCCCAGGCGGGGCCCTGGGCTGTGTCTGAATGGGTGGTAGGGATGCTCAGGAACACATCACTGTCGCCCACGCGGAAGGTCTCAGGGGGGTGTGAGGCACCGTTGGTGGTCTCGCCCACGATCATGGCCCGACCATGCTTCTTCATGATGTAGACAAACTCCTCGGCGGCGCCGGCCGTGGCTCTGCTGGTCAAGATGATCAGGCTCTTCTTAGAGCCATACCTCGCACCTGAGAGAGAAGATGAGAGTCATTTTCATCTGCTGACAGCGCACAGTTGTGTTCTGCTTAATCCATATCGATAAACTCTTTATACGGTGCACATTATGAAACTTTTGAGTTTTTTTAACCTGTGAGCTCAGGTAGAGTCCACAGCTCCTTAGTGGTGCCAGACGGTCTGTCGTACAGTTTGTCCAGCAAGACCTGCTTGTCTGCATCAAAGAAGTAGGAACAGAAGCCCGCAATGGCAGTAGTGGCCCCGCCAACATTGTTTCTGCAAAATCAATTATACAAACTCATTCAATATAAAAGATGAACATGTTGTAAATAAAACTTTCCCTATGGTGCAACTGTCCCCATTTAACCCAACGAAATGGTAAGCCACTCTGTCACTCTGTTCATCTTGGTGAACATAAATATGTTCCTCTAGTTGCTATGCTCGTAATTTGAGCTTTGATTTTCACTATAAAGAGAAGTTCTACAGATGTAGGATCTTAATTTGAGCCAGTTTGCCACAGCAGGAAAATAATCATGCAGCAACAGTAAATGTGAATTATTATGGGGATTATAATTAATGAACATTTTTGTAAGATTTGATACATTTTTCATAAGGGAAAATCAAGTCTGAAATTTCAAAGTGGAAATTACAAACTTCAGAAGCCTTTTTAAACCTCATACACACAACTAGTTTTACATTTCCTGCATTGCAGGAAAGTTCTTCTGCAACGGTGTGATCAAATTATGATCCTACATCTGTACCTGAGATCAACAATCAGAGCGTCAGTGTTAACAACTTTGTTCCACACATGCTCCACGATGATCTGGGCAATGGCCTGAACCTCCTCGAAGTTACCAAACATGTCAAAGCGCAGGTAGCCAATGTTGTTCTCAAAAAGATCCGTGTGGAAGGAGACCTTGATCAGCTCAATGAACATCTCTGGAGATGGGTTCTGAAATCAACATAAATGTCTCAAAATTGTCCCCCTAATTAATACTGAAATTCAATATATATTTTTTTCAGGCAAATATTCATTAAAAAGTTGCTCTCTGGATTCACATAAAAGTATTCTCTATAGATAAATGTATTGCATAGGCTAGAAATACAATACAACATCAAATGTGTCTTACCATTGGTGGCAGTGGTGGGGTGTTGTGTGTGGTCTTCAGGCACTTGTCTCCAGACAGTGTCATGAGGTCAGCGGAGAGTTTAGTCTCCAGATCCACCTTTGAAGAGATCAAGTTGTAGTCACCGCTCGCTGCTGCCAGCTTCTCTGCAACGTCCGCTCCGACATTCTCAAAGGCGTAGTTGTCGGCCACCAGAGTGCCAGTTGCCTCGAGAATGGCAGGGATCTCGGCACGGAGGTTAATGATCTTAATGGCAACAGCCAGGGCATCTTCAGCATCGACCTCAACATCGGGCGTCACGCCGGTGACCTCCCAAGACTTCCCTGTGATGGGGTTGATGGACTTAGCCGAGGGCACTGTGACATAGAAGTCTGTGTCCCCAATCTTGATCTTGTCAATTTTCACGGACCCGCCAGCAGTTTTCTCCCCAACGATTGTGGCCCTCTTGAGGTTCTTCAGACAGTAGGCGACATCCTCTGCAATTCCCTTGGTGTTTGCACTAGTCAGGATGACGAGGGATTTCTTGGTTCCGTACCTCTCGCCCAGCAGTGTGGGCATGGACCACATCTCGGTGGTGGTGTCGGAGGGACGGTCGTACACGCTGTCGATGTGAATCAGAGGCTCGGCGTCGGTGAAATAAGACACAATGTATGGGATGCCAGACAGATCCCCGCTGCCTGTGTAGCGGAGGTCAAAGATCAGAGCGGACGTGGGCAGAATCTTTTTCCAGACCAGCTCTAGGAGGAGGGTGCCGATCTTGTCGGCCAACTCCTCCCCGATGATGTGGTCGATCCTCAGGTAGCCGATGTTGCCCTCTAAGACCTCCAGCTTAATGGAGCTCTGGAGCACGCCGATAAGCTGGTCCGGTGGCAGGGGTGGCAGGGCAGGGGCCACCGCAGGGACATAGTTGGGCTCATTGGAGATGACCAGTCGGGGGTCGTTGATGGTACTCTGGACCCCACCGGTCAGGACAGAGGCAAGAGTGTCGGGGTCAGGGATGCTGAGGATCTCTGTATTGCTGCTCGCAGCGTCGATGGCCTCCTGCATGCCAGTCAGCTTCTCCGGAGAGCAGTAGTTGTCCAGGAGAATTTTAGCCATGTCTACAATCAGGTTGGGAGCAAAAGCGCTGTGGATGGCAACATTGCCGAAGACCACCACCGATGCCAACAAGAGGAGAGACTTTGCCATCTTGTCGGGTTTCTAGATTGCAGTAAACCACAGTAGTAGCTGCTCTGCGGTGGAACGTACGTCTGCAAAGAGGTCCTTGGTCAAATGAGACTCTTTCTCCTGAAAGTTTCTGTTAACACACACAAGGCTTTTCCTCACAATAAACCTTTAATCGTATTATCCTGAGTACTTGGGTAAGACAATAACAAGCTAACAATGTAGGTGCAACATGTTGCCCAAGATGTAGATGTTAAAAATATGTTTGTTGCTGTGCATGTGAGGTAAGGTTTGACTAGACACAAATATCTGCTGTGATTATACTTGGTGGAAATATTCACATTACTGTATACATTTATGAATATTTTTCATTTGAAGAAAACATCTCACTGATTGAAGATCAATGTTAACTAGGTATAACTATATATATATATATATATATATATATATATATATATATATATATATATATATATATATATATATATATATATAAATTGTACCTTATAATTAGGCCTTCTTTTGGTCAGTAAGTTGACCTTAAGTGTAATATTACCTGTGACTGTCCTTATACCATATTTGGGAGTCTAATCTCACACTCAGCATTATCCTTAGAATATAGAATTTATACTTAGAACATAAAATAGTCAAGTCGTCCACCCCCTCCCCTTTCTTAATTTCCCATTGGCTGACCCAATATTATGGTCTGTAAATATGACATTGAGCTCTGAACAGTTCATCTCAGGTAATCAATAACTCACAAGTTTATTTAACACTTTAGTGTTGATTAAAAATCAAATGAAACTTACCAGGAACCAACAACATTTGCTCTACAGTTCTATTCAACCTCTATACTTCTATACCAGCGTAAAAGAGAACGTTTGTGTTTTCTCTTCTAAGCTACAGTATATGGCCTCCGTTTGGTCATGACACTATTCATCATTTCATGTGGACAGACTACGTAAACATAAATGGTACCGCAGATCTGTCATGATAAAAAGGGATGCTCTTCGTTACGGTTCCGATCCTTGTTCTATAGTCTTTTCTCCTAACATGTATGAGCCCAGAACTTAATCAAGCATTTGACCAATTACGTGAAACTAGGTTAACCGATATTACACTATTCATAATGAGTTCATGTGGTTATCGTTGATGCTAATACACAGTAGTAGAACTGAGTACAGTAGTTCACTACAGGTTTGTATAGGAAATGCTCCCTCTACTGACTGGCTAAAGACTCCTCTACATTGCATGACTTAACAAATGAAGAAAAGGACAAATAACAAATGCATTTAAAAGCAGATTAATATAGTAGTATAAAGTATTTGCGATAATCAAATGAAGTCCGTGATAGTACAATGAAATGAAATATCAACCCTGTTTCCTCGCCCATATTTAGGCCAACACAAATGTAGCCCAAAGAGTTACATCAAAGAGATTAAAAATACATTTAGATATTCATAACATATAAACAAGAGGATTTACTTCTAAATCTAATCCAATTTCTCAAACAAAATGACGCACAGAGGGGTTGGTCAAATTCATCGAAGGCAACTCATTTCATCCCCGTGCTGCGACAGTTATTGATCTGTATATTTTCAGGTGCAAAAAGAACGCTTTCATAAGGTGCCTAAATAATAATGTGCAATCTACTATTTTAAGATTTTGAATAAGAGAACCAAAATAGCTTTCCTTGGGGTGGATATATTATACCACAGATACATTATGTCAGGTTACAGAAAAATGACGATAATAAATAACATTTCTGTTAGAAATTACACAGGAAAAATAACATAATTCCAAATACAGGACAAACAAAGTAAGCATTTAAAGGAAAGAGAAATTAAAACATGACCACTATTTCCCTTTATCTTGCTTTAAAAGCCTGGCTGCAATGATTCTCTGTGCAACACTCAGAGCATCATTTGCCTGGGCAGCAACGTGTGGCTCGACCCCAGAGACACTCCACACCTTCCCAGTAACAGCACTCAGGACCACCTGGTTAGGTATGGAAGCATACAGGATACTATTCCCGATCTGGTAGGTGCCGCTGGACAGGGACCCTCCGATGGTCGGCTCCCCAATCACCTTCACTCTGTTCAGGTCCTTCATGGCCCGCGTGAACACTTCAGCAGCTGACCCTGTCATTTGACTAGTGAGGATGTAGATATCCTTGGTGGAGCCGTACCTCTGACCCTGGATCTGAGGCAGGGTCATGACCTCGGTCATGGTGGTTGTAGAGCGGTCAAAGACGGTGTAAAGATGCCTCAGGGGCTCAGCATCGAAGAAGTAGGTACAGAGGAGCGGTATGGCTGTGGAGTAACCACCTGTGTTGTATCTCATGTCAATGATCATTGTGTCCGTGTTCACCAGCTTGCTCCACACCAGTTTGATCAACTGAGGGCCGATGGCTCTCATCACTTCTATGTCTGCCATCATATCGAACCTCAGATAGCCCACGTTCCCAGGCATCACCTCGATCTTGAACAGCGTGTCAATGATGTAACCCACCTCCTGAGCTGTTGGGATTTTTGGCATGTCATGCAGAGACTCGGGTTCGATGTCGCAGTAGAATATGTGCAGCCGGTGGTCGCCTGACGTCTCCTGGAGGTCAGCTGTTAGCTGGGATGCCAGAGACTCATAGTCGACCACTGATCGATATGAGCCCTCGGCCCATTTGGTGAGCAGCACTCTACTGACCTTGGTGGCGACCTCAGGGATGGCATAGTGTACTTCCAAGAGCTCCCCTGTCCCCTCCACCAGTGACAGAACCTCCTTGTGAAACTCTATTATCTCATGGGCGTGGTTCACGGCCTCCTCAGCAAGCACTATGGCATCGGGGACCACGCCTCCACCTAGCCAGCACTCCCCGTTGTTGTCTATGAAGTTTATGAAGGGGACGGTGATGACAATGTCTGTGTCTTCCACCTGGAATGACTTGGAGTGCATCAGGGTCCCAGATGTGATTTCCCCTATGAGGGTGCCACGGTGCAGCGACTGCATCAGATAAGCAAATTCCTCCCCTGCACTGGCGGTATAGTGACTAGTCAGGATGTACACTCCACGTTTAGACCCGTAGGGTGGGCCTAGGAGGCCAGAAAGCGTGTTAAACTCAGTGGTGGTGTTCTGGATCCTGTCGTATATGGTGAAGAAGTGGAACTGTTGTGACGGGTCTTGGAGGAAGGAGAGCAGGATGCCCATGGAAGCTGAGGACCCGCCTGTGTTGTATCGCAGGTCGATGATGAGGTTCTCTGTGTCTTTGAGGGCTTCCCAGATTTTTTGGGCAATCTGCTCTCCTAATTTGGCCATCACTGACACGTCTCCAAACTTGTCGAAGCGGAGATAACCAGTGTTTCCAGTTAGGATGCGTACTTTGAAGACTGTGTCCACCAAGTTCCTGAGAAATGCTGGATCACCTGGTATGTTCTCAGGTTCAAAGTCTTCCTCAATGATAACCGGGTGATCTTGGGTCAGTTTGATCATCAGACGAGGGTCCTCTGACACAGACTGCAGTTCATTGTTGAGTTTATTTGCCAGGTCCTCCTCTGAAATGACAGAGAAGAAATCAGTGGATTCCAGATGTTGAAGGAAAGCCGGTACTCTGTCTGTGAATGAGTAGTACTGCCTGATGATGTCAGAGACGCTCTGGATGGCCCTTGGAATGGCACTCCTGACCGCCAGTAGATTTTGGGCGTTAGCAACAGCCTCCTTGGCATTGATATTTACAGAGGGAGATACTCCACTCACTTCCCAGCTTTGGCCTGTTATTGGGTTCACTGACCTGGCCACTGGAATTGTGATGTAGAAACCAGAATCTCCTATTCTTATCTTCTCCACTTTCACTGACCCCCCGGCTGACCTCTCTCCAACAATGTTCGCCCTCTTCAAATGCTTCAGAGTGTAGGCGACTGCCTCAGCGGCACCCATAGTACGCTTACTGGTTAATACGATGAGGTCTTTTCGCTTTCCGTACCGCTCTCCCATGATAGATGACATAGTCCACAGCTCCTTAGTGGTGTTGGAGGGTCGATCGAACACAGTGTCAATGTGAATGAGAGGTTCTGGGTCGGAGAAGTAGGAGATGATGAACGGGACTCCGGACAGCTCCCCAGCTGTGCTGTAGCGCAGGTCAAAGATTAACGAGGAGGTGTTGGCAACCTTGTTCCAGACGTTGTCCCGGAGCAGCGGGCCAAGCTTGGCGGCCGTCTCCTCCCCTATGATCTGGTCGATCCTCAGGTAACCCACGTTATTCTCCAGGACCTCCAGCTTCACAGAGTTCCTGACCAGACGGATGAGCTGCTCAGTGGGGAGAGAAGGGAGGGCGGGCGGCATCACTGGGACAAAGTTTGGCTCGAAGGACACAGTTAGTCGAGGGTCATTGAGTGCACCCTGCACGCCAACTGTCAGCACAGATGCCAAGGTCTTGCGGTCAGATATTTTGAGGATTTCTCCACTGTTGATGGCTTGCTGAATGGCCTCCTGCATGCCGACCAGATTCTCAGGGAAGCAGTAGTTGTCGAGTAGAATTTTTGCCATGTCCAGCACCAGAGCCGGCTGGAAGGAAGAGCTGCCAAAGAGAACATGGCAAAGAAGCACCAGCAGTGCTGGTGAGAACCGACCTCCTGCCATTACTGCGGAGAATGTTATATTTTATCTGTGTTGTCCTGCTTTTTTTCTCCATTCATTCAGAGGGGCGGTCTTTTGTTAAGAGAGAATGTTTTAACCACCAGGTTTCGGACAGCAACAATGACGTAAGAGGCTTTTGTTCCCAATAAACCTTTAATCGTATTATCTGAGGTGCATCCGCCAGACAGTAACAGATGAAAATGTTTAACTGGAGATGTTACATCAAAGGTATTATAATGTACATATTTGGCCACAGGATTATTGGAGTTTCCCTTTCTTCCACTTGCTTTATTTCATTTGTTTTATTACTGTGAATGTTTTTGTGTGGATGTACAGTATTTTGTTTTACGCATCAAATACGAAACCTTTGCATTCCATATTATTTTTGGGGAATTTCTATGATTTGCACTATCATGTCATACTCATTTTCTTGAAAAAAAAGGGATGAGATATGACAAGAGATTAGGTCAGATTTAAGAAGTGAAAGACAACCGGATTAGTATGAAAGCCCCATGTGAAAGTCACAATCACTTATGAAAGCATTGTGGTTTGGCCAGATGGAGAATAGGGCCATGCTTTGTGAGGCCATGTCTGGGGCGCGGAGTGGATGACACGATTACACCGTTTGTGTTCACGTGTGTATTCCTGATACGCTGCCTTAAACACAGAATGCAGGATGGAAACTGAAGATTCAACAGCAATGATTATAAAAATGAACATGAATTACCATTTGTTTGAAAATACTTATATATTCACTATTTACAATGCATGTTTGCATCCAGATTTTCACTCACTGCACTCACTGTTAATTTGTCAACGCTGAATAGAATTTAGGGTTGAGTGAGTTCAAAACTGAAATTTATCACTGGGAATTTGTACAACACAGAATTACGCAACTACATATTGTCTAATGCTGCAGCACGGTGTGTACCGTTAATCTTGCCTTAACTTCTAATACCCATTCTTACATAAGCCCGTCTGGCGATTCCTCATGACCAATCAGGACCTGGAATCTCATTTTAAGACTCTGGTACATTGTTCACTGTGTCATTTGGGAGGGTTAGTGTTATCCGTGATCCTTGGGATGTCCCTATCCTAAACCCTAACCTTAATCCCTACCCATAACCATTACCTAAGCCTAACCTTAACCCTAACCATTTTAATGGGGTAGGGACGTCCCAAGGATCCAGAAAGCAAGGACCCTTTTTGGAGGGTATGCTTGGCGCTAAAATGGATAGTGAGGAGGTCATCAGGGGGAGGAACTAAATTAGGCAATTGTGGACTCTGTTAACTAGGCTAAAATCAGATGTCACATCGTTTTTGAATGTAAAGGTGACCTCAACCCCAAAAGTGTTCGATGGAGTTGAGGTCAGGGCTCTGTGCAGGCCAGTCAACTTCTTTCACACTGATCTCAACAAACCATTTCTGTATGGACCTCACTTTGTGCACAGGGGCATTGCCATGCTGAAACAGGATAGGGCCTTCCCCAAACTGTTGCCACAAAGTTGGAAGCACAGAATTGTCTAGAATGTCATTGTATTCTGTAGCGTTAAGATTTCCCTACACTGGAACTAAGGGGCCTAGTCCGAACCATGAAAAACAGCCCCATCCGCCAAAACCAGATTCGTCCATCAGACTGCCAGATGGTGAAGCGTGATTCATCACTCCATAGAAGGCGTTTCCACTGCTCCAGAGTCCAATGGCGGCGATCTTTACACCACTCCAGCCAACGCTTGGCATTGTGCATGGTGATCTTGTGTGCGGCTGCTCGGCCATTGAAACCCGTTTCATGAAGCTCCCGACGAACAGTTCTTATGCTGCTTCCAGAGGCAGTTTGGAACTCGGTAGTGAATGTTGCAACCGAGGACAGATGATTTATGCACGCTACACACTTCAGCACTCAGCAGTCCGGTTCTGTGAGCTTGTGTGGCCTACCACCTCGCGGCTGAGCTGTTGTTGCTCCTAGATGTTTCGACTTCACTATAACAGCAGGGCAGACCGGGGCAGCTCTAGTATCCTATGACGATGCCACATTGAAAGTCACTGAGCTCTTCAGTAAGGCCATTCCACTGCCAATGTTTTCTATGGAGATTGCATGGCTGTGTGCTCGATTCTATACACCTGTCAGAAACAGGTGTGGCTGAAATAGCCGAATCCACTCATTTGAAGGGGTTTCCACATTTTGTATATATAGTGTATATTAAGACTGGGCTATATTTGTTTTTACTGTGAAGCGGTGATGTAAGTGTCTACATCTAGGCTTCCTCATCCCCTGACAAACATTTGCTTCATTGGGACGGGAACCATCACCTCTGATTAGAATACATTGATGTGTATTGACTATTGTGCATTGACTAACGTTCACAACGGAAGTATGTCGGGATCAACGCGTACTTAATATTTAGATATGTGTGCAATATTTTAGTTGAATAATTACAAAAACAGTCAAAAGAAAATGTAAGGCATGAATGAAGGAGTAAGATATATACATAAAAAATAGTTTATTGTCCACCATTAGAGGGCACTCTGTACACATTATTCAAAGAAGAAATTCATCCCCAAAAGTTGAACTTTAGAAATTCAAAATTAATATTAATTTATACAGTAGAACATATTTACCGGAGAAATACACTGCTATGCTATAGAGAAGTTTCTGCCTCTAATATGAAACTAATGAGAACACTACATGTTTAATTCAAATTAATAATTTATTTTTATTTAACCTTTATTTAACTAGGCAAGTCAGTTAAGAACAAATTCTTATTTACAATGACGGCCTATCCCGGCCAAACTCGGACGATGCTGGGACAATTGTGCATGCCCTGTGGGACTCCCCATCACGGCCGGATGTGATACAGCCTGGATTCGAACCAGGTACTGTAGTGACGCCTCTTGCGTACACTACAGAAATGCCCTGTTATAAAAAATACTTTCAAAATCGACTCTTTTCGATTATGATAATTTCGTTATAGATATCAAACAATTGATGAACACTGACTTCATAATAGATCCAATTTATCATCTCTTTTGTTTTCTAAAACCATTACAATAATGATACATAGTTAATAAATACTGAATTTCAGGTTTTATTGATATATTTTCTGAGCGTATACTAAATAAAATAAGTCAAAAGCATCTTACAACAGGAATGTACAGATTTACAGTAAAGGATAAAGGGAACCACCATGGATGTTACCTCTTACTACCTACATCCACACTCTGCCACCTTCATCTCCTCATACATCTGTCGCAAGGTGATGACACCATTCTCCTGGTACATGACCGGGATTGGGGCCAGTTTTGTGGGAACGCAACATGCCATGTTGGCTTTTTTGGGGTTCTTGAGATTGACCAGGGTTTGGATGAGGGCGTGTTTGGAAGGGGTCATGTCCTCAGTCAGGGGGTAGTAACACACCCCTCTACACTCAAAGGCGTCATACTCAGGGGGCGCCACGATCCACTGGTCCCAGCCGATATCTTTGAATTTGACGCGCATGGAGGTCCGTCGGCAGTAGCTGGTGTCCCCCTGCCTCTTCCGCCTGGGGTGTAGGTCCACAGGGATCTCATTGAAGTCGGGCCCTTGCCAGTCGCTCCCTGAGAAGACCGTCTCTTTCTCATGGACTATCTCCTCCTTCAGCTCCTTCTTGGCCTCTCTCTTCCTGATCCCCAGGTCATCAGAGAAGACAATCAAAGCAGCTGACTGGTTATCCCCCGCACCCACGCTCACGTCAAAATCTCCGCCTTTGAAAGGCCCACAGTCCCACCTGTCGACCACCACCTCAAATGCACTGGCCCCACGGCCTGATTTGACCCAACTCTGGATGGCGGTGGTCACATCGAAAGCTTCCCAAGAGTGATGGGCCCCAACGACCTCTTTCCCATTCACAAAGTGGGCTGTGACATTGTTTCCTTTATACTGCACTTCATAGACCTTTATGGAAGCCCCGATCTGATTGGAGGAGGTTGAGTGCGAGGTCGCCCTATTATCCAGCAGGGTGAATAGCCTGAGTTCCGCCATGGTGACCTCTTCGTGATTTGGGACAGTTACATTGAACAGCAGTCTGTGTTTTGACTTTGTTCCATTTTTTGCAGAGTGACTAACATCTGCGAAAGTAGGCAACAGGCATACGGAGTTTCATATTTGATGTCACATATTTGAATCAATAGCCATAGAGGCACAAAGGCTTGCTTAATAAGCATACAGTACTAACATAATGCCTTCAGAAGTATTCACACCTCTTGACTTTTTCCACATTCTGTTGTGTTACAGCCTGACTTGTGTATTGTTAAAATTGAGATGTTATGTCACTGATCTATACACAATAGCCCATAATGTCAAAGTGGATTTTTGTTTGAAGAAAAAAAATGATTAAAAAAATAAATAATGATAAGCTGAAATGTCTTCAGTCAATAAGCATTCAACCCCTTTGTTATGGCAAGCCTTTGTTATGGTAGTCACTACAAATATACAAGCATCCATCCTAATTCAGTTGCCAGAGAGGAAGGAAACTGCTCAGGACTTTCACCATGAGCCAATGGTGATTTTAAAACAGTTACACAGTTTAATGGTTGTGATACTGTATGACAAAACTGAGGATGGATCAACAACATTGTAGTTACTCCACAAAACTAATCTAAATGACAGAGTGAAAAGAAGGAAGCCTGTACAGAACAAAATATTACAAAACATGCATCATGTTTGCAACAAGGCATGTAAGTAATACTGTAAAGAATGTGGCAGAGAAATACATGTTTTGTCCTGAATACAAAGTGTTATGTTTAGGACATATCCAACACAACGCATTACTGAGTACCACTCTTCATATTTTCAAGCATGGTGGTGGCTGCATCATGTTATGGGTATGCTTGTCATCGGCAAGGACTAGGGGAGTTTTTGGGGATGAAAAGATACGGAACACAGCTAAGCACAGGCAAAGCCCTAGAGGAAAACCTGGTTCAGTCTTCTTTCCAACAGACACCGGGAGACAAATGTATCTTTCAGCTGGACAATAACCTAAAACACAAGGCCAAATCTACTCTGGAGTTGCTTACCAAGACGACATTGAATTTTCCTGAGGGGCTTAGTTACAGTTTTGACTTAAATCAGCTTGAAAATCTATGGCAAGACTTGAAAATGGCTTTCTGACAATGATCAACAACCAACTTGACAGAGATTGAAGAATTTAAAAAAGAATAATGGGCAAATACTGTACAATCCAGGTGTGCAAAGTTCTTAGAGACTTACTCAAAAAGACTCACAGCTGTAATCGCTGCCAAAGGTGTTTCTAAGATGTATTGTCTCAGGGGGGTGAATACTTACCTAATCAAGATATATTAGTGTTGTTTTCCTAAATATTTCATCAAGGTTAGAATTTTTCTTCCACGTTAACATAACAGAGTACTTTGTGTAGATCGTTGACCAAAAATGACAATTAAATCCATTTTAATCCCACTGTGTAACACAACAAATTGTCCAAAAAGTCAAGGGGTGTGAATATTTTTGAATACTTTCTGAAGCCACTGTATGTATGTAAATGTTGTGATAACTGATTAAAAAAAAACCCTGTGGCATAAGTCTTGCCCCCAATATTCCTGTTTGACTTGCCTACGTACATACCTTGAACGGCGAAGCTGCGAATGACATCAGAACGAGGCATCGCAGACTTGTCGGAGGCATACTTGTTGTACAGTTCAATCATGAACGGCGGTGGGTATATCTTGCTGTGCTCTTGTGGGACATCTGATAAGTTGAGTTCTCTCAGAAACCCTTCCTTCATGTTTTCCAGAAAGCTCTGTAACCTGCTGTCCATTTCCTCCTTTTCAACAAAGTCCTGCTTGGAAGTCTCAGTGAAGCCCTCGGGATCTTCACTTTGGAGGACATCGTTCAGTGACTTGCATCTACAGGACCCCGTGGACACCAGCAAACTCAGACACATCTGGAAGAAGAAACGCCTTGAGCATTGCATCTTCAGAGCAAATCCTTCCCAATCAACACACTTTACCTTCCCAGTTCCCACTATGTATTTAACATGGACTTTGGGTGACGATCTGTTGAAATTGAGCTTCTTCTATGCTAGAGCTAGGATCCGCTCCCATGTTCTAGAGTAAACAGTAGCCTCGTTTCAACCAAAATAGTAGCACAGCCATTCTTATCTCGACCATTGATACTGTATCTTCATTTGGGCCTTGTTATCATTAGGGCGCTTGCCGTTAATGAATATTCTGTAAACATGTGACAGACACACTGCGATAATGAGCGAGGCGCTGGAAATTGCGAGACTACTGACAAACACTTTGCTAAATTCTTCCCACTTGCTTCCCACTAACGGGTCATAGTTTGAGGCCGACGGAAATCACCATAAGTTAGGAGAGGCAAAAAAATACATAGTGAGAACTTCCCCATATTGATACAGGACATGTTTTCTTCAGAGTCTTTCAGATACATAAGCAATAAAGATGTCAAACTAACACATTTGCTTAGAAATGTTAGTTACAGGTTAAATTGGCAGCCCTCGATATTCCAATGGGAATTATTTGTGTAGAACACCTTCTTCATCACCAGTAAACATTGTGGCTAGGATCCAGTGACATCCGAGGCCAATGTGTCTGAGGACATTGGCCTGAGTCCTGGCACTTTCCAACAGTGTGTTTGTCTCTCTCACACATTCAGGCAGAACCCCCCCCCCCCCCCCACTCTGTGGGATATCTTTATGAGTAAAGGCCAGTTAAATATCCTCTGACATGCATTTTCCATAGAGAAGAATGCACCAGATAAACAAGTGATTTGGTGATTAAGGTACTTTCTTTATTTGAGTCTGAAATGAGTAACGCATTCCTATTCCCTAAACATTCCTGTAATTCTAATATTAGCTGCTTGGCTAATATTGTAAATATGTAGGATGCTCTTTTTTTCCACTGATTGTTTTTTTGACCAATCACATCAGAGTTTTTCACATCCGATCTTTTTCAGTGCTGATCTGATTGGTCAAAAGACCAACAAGTGAAAAAAAGATCAGAATTGGGCAGCCTGTGTAAACACAGCCTATGAGGACTCAGGACAAGGTCATCATAAAATAAAACAACCCCAACCAATCTCCCAGGGTTCTCATTATTCATGTACTCCACTTTATGGAGCATTCAGTTTATGAGTCAATCTAGGCCATATTTGGGCAATTACAGCACACATGATCAAAACCAGACAAAGCCTAAACAAAGGATAAATGCACAATTCACAATGTTGGAATAGAAATTACATAGCACAATATTCTCAAGACTTTTGTGGTAGTTTGACGTTAATCAACTACAGTATGATGCTGACAATTTTGAATGTAATGACTTTGCACTAGTGGTCTATAAGTAATTAAGCTCTCACGATCTTTCCGTCAATAAGATCAAAACAATCAATATCAGGTCTACCTCTTCAAATGGCCATTTTTTGAAAACTATTTTCTATTTCAAAACAGCAGGTGGCAGGAATGTGCTGTGTATCTCCATTTTCTTCGCTGAATATGATGACAATGGATTCCTGATTCAAATTTATGCAAACATGACATGTCAGAAAACAACATGGGATTATTTATTATAACAGTACATTCTCTCATGTATTAACCATTTATGTTGACAGATTAATTCAAACTGCACAACTAGTGAACACTACAGGCAAAACATAGTTTAAGATCCCAGCAATTATTTACAGAAATAAGTCTTATTTAGTTGTATTAGTTACATTATTATTTACAGAGGTTCCGCTTTTGAGTGTTGTACCGTATGAAGACATCACATCTAAAGCTCACCTGAGTCCAATAGTCTAAGTGCAGCAGTGGAGGCTGGTGGGAGGAGCTATAGGAGTAGGGGCTCATTGCAATGGCTGAAACTGAGTAAATGGAACTGAGTCGTACATGTCGTTTCCATGTGTTTGATAGCATTCCATCTATTCCATTCAAGCCATTGCAAGGAGCCCGCCCTCCTGTAGCTACTCCCACCAGCCTCCACCGAAGTCCAGTACATGGCAATAGGGTCCATCATTTGAGTTACTTTGGAATCCGTGTATACATCAGGAGCTCTGGATGGCTGAAGACTTGGAACTGACAGTGATACAGGCCCAAATTCAACTACAGTTGAGCTGCTGAATGACAAGGAAATGTCTGTGTGAATCACACTAATCTGATGGTCAGACACGGCGTTCTCTGCATCTCGCCACCCTTATCTATAATCCAGAAACCCTTATCTATAATCCAGAAACCCTTATCTATAATCCAGATCACCCTCCATGGTGGGTTTATCCATCACAGCCTCATCCAAAGATGTCTGTCTTTTTTACTGTACTGACTGAATGTCTCTTCTGCTCCACTCTGTCTGATTCATTGTACTCTGGCTCATGCATTATGCATTGAGGCTCCTTCCGGGTGGTTCTACTGGCAGGCGCAGGTCTCCACAGACATGTTGGGGTAAACCTTCAACACCATGTTCCGGCTGGGGTCCAGGAAGAGAACACTCAGAGAGCTCATCCTGTCCGGAACACAGCAGGGCTCCGGAATGCCGGGAACGATTCCCACCGCCCTCACAATGCTTTGGATGGTGGCGTGGTTCGAGGGCCGGGCAACCTGGGAGCCAGAGAGGGAAAGAAGCTGGAGTTAAGAGGGATTCTCTTTCACAAGGGAGTATGATGATGACATCACGTTTGTTAGGCATGTACACTATATATACAAAAGATGTAGACACTCCTTCAAATGAGTGGATTGGTTATTTCAGCCACAACCGTTGCTAACAGGTGTACAAAATCTAGCACACCGCCATGCAATCTCCATAGACAAACATTGGCAGTAGAATGGCCTTACTGAAGAGCTCAGTGACTTTCAACGTAGCACTGTCATAGCATGCCGCCTTTCCAACAAGTCAGTTCCTCACATTTCTGCCCTGCTAGAGCTGCCCCGGTCAACTGTAAGTGCTGTTATTGTGAAGTGGAAATGTCTAAGAGCAACAACAGCTCAGCCGCGAAGTGGTAGGCCACACAAGCTCACAGAACGGGACCGCCGAGTGCTGAAGCACGTAAATATCATCTGTTCTCAGTTGCAACACTCACTATCGAGTTCCAAACTGCCTCTGGAAGCAACGTCAGCATAAAAACTGTTTGTTGGGAGCTTCATGAAATGGGTTCCCATGGCCGAGCAGCCACAAACAAGCCTAAGATCACAATGCACAATGCCAATTGCCAGCTGGATTGATGTAAAGCTCGCCTCCATTGGACTCTGGAGCAGTGGAAACGCCATCTCTGGAGTGATGAATCACGCTTCACCATCTGGCAGTTTGACGGACGAATCTGGGTTTGGCGGATGCCAGGAGAACACTACTTGCCCCAATGCATAGTGCCAACTGTAAAGTTTGGTGGAGGAGGAATAATGGGCTTGGGCTAATTTCATGGTTCAGGCTAGGCCCCTGAGTTCCAGTGAAGCGAAAACTTTGTGGCACAGTTTAGGGAAGGCCCCTTCCTGTTTCAGCATGACAATGGTCTGGTGCACAAATCGAGGTCCATACAGAAATGGTTTGTCGAGATCGGTGTGGAAGAAGTTGACTGGCCTGCAACAGAGCCCTGATCTCAACCCCATTGAACATCTTTGGGATGAATTGGAACGCAGACTGCGAGCCAGGGCTAATCGCCCAACATCAGTGCCCGACCTCACTAACGCTCTTGTGAATGGAAGCAAGTCCCTGCAGCAATGTTCCAACATCTAGTGGAAAGCCTTCCCAGAAGAGTAGAGGCTGTTACAGCACCAAAGGGGGTACCAACTCCATATTATTGCCCATGATTTTGGAATGAGATGTTCGATGAGCAGGTGTCTACATACTTTTGGTCATGTAGTGTATTTTATCCAGCATGCCCTTCGTCATCTGATCAATTAAAGCAATTCCAAACATATTTTCAAAACAATGGAACATTTTATTTACTAAATAAATACTACATGACACACTGAAGTAAAACACTACGCTAAATTACCTTAGGAATAGGAAATCCGCAGGTGCCTGCACAGTAGTAGGCATCAAAGGCTTTCGGGGCTAGCACCCACTCGCTCCAGCCGATGTCTGCAAAATCCACTCTCAGGTAGCGTCGGGCGCAGACCCTAGGCTCACTCCACTGTCTCCTGCGAGCCTTCTTCATGGTCCTCTCATCAAAGCTCAGCACCTGGGGCTTATTCAACCCCTCACTGCTCTCCTGGCCATGCTTTTGCCCATCTTTCATTGAGGGCTTGATCTTGGGAACCAAATAAGTGCTCTCCCATAGCTCATGGCTCTTCAGGGTGTTGAACTGGACCTCAGGCAGGTCATTGTCCAGTATTTGGTCCAGGGGGGACAATGCTTCTCTTTTCAGCCTAGAGGCTGGAGGAGATTCGTTGGATGACCGGGTGGGCTCCTCGCCCGAAGGGAAAGGCCCGTACCTCTGCAGGGTCATGGCCACACTGTTGGGCTCAGATATGGCCATGTCGTTGGCATACGCCAGGACGTACGGTAGGATGGCTGGAGAAAGGCGTTCCTGGTTCCTCTGGGGCCTCATCCCGAAGTCAAACTCAGCGGTAATGAGGAAGACTCCCAGGATGCGGGCCTCTTTGACTACAGCGGAGACATCACTTGTCTGCCAGGACCCTCTCCTGGGAGGGGGCAGGGTGACGTTGCCCAGCAGGGAGGCAAAGGCAGAGTTTGGGGACGTTCCTCGGAAGAGGAGCTGGGATGGGGGATGCCACTGAAGGCGACAGGAAGCGCTTCGGGAGCGCCGGCAGATCCAGGGTCGGTGGCGGGGACGCTGGTCCAGGAAGTGGAATGTGGCGGACAGGATGTCCTCCGACTCCTGGATGGACGACAGGTTGAAATGGAACCACACACTGTTCTTGGAGACTCCTGCAAAAAAAAGACAAGACAATGGAAAGACATGTGGTGACAGCATTTTCAATTCTAAACGTTATTTTTCAATGTAGCTTACTTTCAACTGTTTTTTCTGCTAACTATAATGTCATAAAAACAATGAATGATTAGCTCTGGGTGAAATAGCATCACATACAGCAGGTTATAGTGCATGCTACCACATGGCATGATAACGATCTGATTGCAATACACAACATTTGGATTACAATAAACAATCATCTTAATTTCATCCCTTGACTCCCACTGCTGTTTGAAAGATAAACATTGCCCCTGAAAAGGTCTCAGACATGTGGAAATGCTTAGGAGCGCACGAGAAGAATTTTCCATGTGCCTCTATTGGCGTCATAATCGGCTTTGGTCTAATATGTCGTGGATACTAACAGTAGCCTATACTCTCACATTGAGCTTGTATCAAGTAGTGACAGGGCATGGGGGGTGCTTATATTAAACACATTCAATAGCTGAACTTTATTTAAGATTTATTATTTACGTTTTGCTCTTGCAAAATTATATGTATGTCACTGTACAGTTCCAACTGATATAGACTACTGTAGCTGCTGTATCCTACCTACAGCAGCCCGCCACTTCATATTAGGTTATGTGACATTACAGTGTCATGCAGTAACATATGCACATATAATAATAATTCATTTTATGTAGCAGACGGCTTTCGGGACACTCAATGACATCTTACATTAAAAAGGCCTACATAAAATTTACTGCCGTGCATAGGGCAGGAGAACACTCACCTGGAATAGCCTTAAAACTTCTGACGGTATTTTCGTCTCGATGGCGTTGTGGTTCCTTACTGTACTTTTCATAGACTTTAAACATATTGATGGAGACCATGTCCCGCCGTGCGCTTTCGCGCGAGGAGGTGCCATCGGTAGTTTCGTGGATATCGCTGTCCTGCTGCGTAATTTCGAATGGCTCCTCTGATAAAACTTCCCCGATTCCGGAATGAAAAAATAACATCAAATGCACCAGATGTAATAATATCTTCGTCATATTTTCGATGCAAAACGAATTATTCCATCAAGTACCGTCTTTCTTTAGTGTTTGAATGTGCCAAAATGTGAGAAAAATCATTCACAGCTTTCGGCAGTGCAATTCCAGGACGCGCTTGATTAGTTGTTTTTCTTTTTACTCATATGTAGATTGGAGGTCAACATTTAAATCGGTAAGTCGTATGGCAAACTTCACAGCGTATTGCTCCACACTGTTTTCTTACTGACAGAGAGACCAGGGGGTAGACTACTGCTTTAGCAGTGACAGATGGTGACGCTTTGCAGCGCCCAGCCAACGAGAGAGTCAAGTCCGCAGATCTCCCACATTGTAGAATAACTGTATGTGCTGGCTGCTGTTAAATTTACAGTACTTTAGATATTGCAACTATGAAAACAGGAATTATATTATATTATTATTAAAGGTTTTCATACATAATTTAAAAAAAGCATTTACACTCTAAACCTCACTAATTAAATTCATGTTGACTGTTTAAACTATAATGTCTATTCCGTTCCATTCTGGATAAACATAGGCATGATGATCACATAATGACTGGGGCACAGGGCACCCTTGTAGTGAAGAGTTGCATGAAGAATTGATGTTTCGGTGGCATGCCGATATGTAAAGACATATCTCCCTTCCTGGTCTCTCCAGCCAACCATGTGATGTTAAGACCTTTTGTGAGGTGCTCTTGTTTTTCTTCCATTTCATTCTTTTGTGGCCCCTCGGTCGGAGGGGCCTGCTGGAGCCTCCTGCGTTTCTGGGGTCTTGATGTCTAGTTAACAGCAGCACAATGCGGACCCTGTGAGAGAGGTGGTGACAGCCTGGCTACTGGGGTCAGTGAGCCATTAAAATACCTTCTACTGGCCCGACGGGAATCACTGAGGCCTTTCACACCACGCTTTACATGTCCTGCAACAGCACTAAAAGGCCCCTGCTCCTGAAGCACTCACTAAAGCAAGGATTGTCTTAAGGTTTTCACTACATAGCCCAAGCAAGATCATATCAGCCTCAGCTGTCATCATGTGTCGCGATCATGGTAGACCCTTCCCATTAGAGCTACCCATAATTTCCTTTGTAACAATGAGGTTGGAATAATACTGTGAACTTGTGAAAATTGTGTTAATGCCCTTTTAGTGTAAGAGCTGTTTGAAAAGACCACCTGGTGATGTCACCAGGCGGTAAATTAGTTAATAGACCAATAAGAAAGCGAGTTCCAAACCTCTCTGCCAATAACAGCTAGTTTTCAGTTTTCCCTTCCCCACCCAGACCAATCAAAAACAGTCCTAGAAAAAATATTGCTTGAGAAATATTTCTTAGCTAAGAAACTATTTTTGTTTCTTCTGGACAATTTTAATTGAAAACAATCACAGTAAGGTACTTAATTGTTACCCAGAAAGGAAATTAATATTGAGAAAGAAATTCATATTGAGATAAAAATGGCTGCATTGGACCTTTAACTGTTCATCATTTCATATTTTTTTAATCGGTACGGCAGACACTGGCCAAGACAATGGCCCCTCACACATAAGACCATTTAAAAAATGGCATTCCGTATGACATCATGCATGCATGAATCACCTCTGGTAGAGAGATGAAGTAGGGGGACAGAAGAAAATGCTTTGATTCACAGAATATCTGCCTGGGGCGTTCATCAAGGAGTGAAAGACAGTGAGTCCGCCATGTTGCTTTTGGCTGGACACCAATCTCCCCTCGACTTGTTTTCTTACTGCTGGCTAGGACTAAATGACCGCTCTGACTGATTTGGTCATGGATGTCCAAAGGCCATGAAAACCCCTCCATTACTCATCTGATCCCTGCCAAGATGTCCATGTGTGATCACACAGACCCTCACCAGACTGGGTCCTCTGCCATACCTCCCTCATGGACACTCAGAGAGAAGAGTTCACATCAATGTCCTCCTTCTGAGAAAAACAGACAGCAAGACAGACAGCCTTCCTCTCCCAGAGAAATATCCGGAACAGCTCCTGCATTTGCATAGCAGCACATTTAGCGATCAACGCCAACAGAAGATGGAATGCCTCCTGGAAAGGATTTGTTATGACAAATGTATGGCCCAAATCTCAGCAAATTGCAGGGTTTACTGTGTATAGATGACATCCGAGTGGGACTGGAGTAGTTTATCCCCCCCCCCACACACCACCTGGGCTGCTTGCTGACAGAATGATCACATCAGGGTGTATTTCTGCAGGCCTTGTCTCGTCCAACGGGCCGCTCAGACGTCCAATTTCTGAATAAAGGCCTGACCCAGTGCCATGGCCTGTCGGAGCTCCGCATAAAAAGTGAGTGATTTATCATTGGGGTTCAGACATTTGGGTTCAGTAACAAAGGTAAAGAGCTGCTCTCAGCAGTGCGAGCAGCGCTAGCTGAGCGGTGCAGCTCCTCTCCTGAGACCCACTACATCTGCAGAAACTCAACCCACGGACAGAGCCAGCAATCAACATGATGGATTTCACCTCCAACGTTCGCTTCATGTGACCCAATTACAAAAATACTTTTGTGTGTTATTATTACTGCAAGAAATCATTATAGATACAAAATTAGACTTGAGGTATATTCTCTGACCACTTATGAATACACCAAAGTTATCTTTGCCTCAGTAAGGAGCGCTGGAGTTTTTCCCTTCAACTCAGGAATAATTGGCTGTAGATAGGGGAAATCCCTTAGCACTTAGGCAGAGAAAGAAACCATATAGTCTTGAATCAAAGTTACATCCACTCATTAGATGGTTTTATTTCTTCAGCTCATTTTCTTCAAATCCCAGAGTAATCTTTAAGCCTCTGTATACCGTCTGCAGTATATCTGCCAAGACACTTACAACTAATACAGTAAAGCACAGTCACTTACACAATTGACCGTATTAACTCTTACCATTGCACTCACGCACACAATCTACTGAGATGGACCATTCTCTATCTCTTATGACGCTATGTCAAGTTATTATCAGTTGATGATCACTTTCCAGAACGTGAACTCATTGCTTTGATTACTTAAAGCAAGTTTTAATTGAATTGTTGGTCATTCTTAATGCGAGATGCCTATCTGAAAACAAGCAAGCCTGATGTGTTTGGGCACTTTTGAAAAATGGACAAAGCTATTGAGTTACAACCATTATTCACTGTTGGAGGCTTCTGTTTGGACGACACAGTGAGTTTGGCTGAGAAACAGCTGTATCTGCTTCAGGCAGGGGGAATGGGCCACGCCAATGGTCCAGTCGCTCTATGGCCCCTCTTTTGTTTATGCCTACGATGAGTTGCGGAAAGCGTGATTGGTCATAGAGCGTTGTATTCAATCCACATGGTAATCAATCACTTCAAGGGCTCCCAAACAGGGAGGCCATTTTCCCATCATCATTCAGTCAGTGAGACCATTACACTTCACTTTAATGCAGCAAATGGACTGACGACTGGCACTGCTCTCTCCCCTCCCATCCACACCGTTTCGTTTGACTGTCTATAAATCACTCCGTAATGCTGTGACTTTGGCCCTGCGCAACTGTAATGGATGAGATTTGCCCTTAAGCCATTTTTGAATCTAGTCTATGTGTGATATATCAGTGCTCGGACGCAAATTATTTGAATGAAGTGTGTAATTTACCAGCCAGTTTTGAAGTTGTGCCCCCCTCCTATTCCCTCCAGCCCATTTTTTCATGAGAGAGAATGGAACTAGCTTGGTGTATTTCAGACAGACTTTTCTGGCCAAGCACATTGTTTCTCTTGGCCTCACACAGTAAGTCTGGCATTATGGGATTTTTTTGTGCCTTTAAATATTTTTTTTTCATTGATCCATTTGGGAATGCTTGATTTTAAGCAGGATTTAAAACGATGATATACTCTGTTAGGGGCCTGGATTTGCATCCGTATTCTCATAGTGCTTTGATGAAATACACAGTAATATCGATAATCATGATAATAGTAGATGGCTGCCGTTTTAGGATCTCCTAACGAATTGTACTATTGAGTGCGTTTTTTCGCATTATTTGTAACTTATTTTGTACTTAATGTTTCTGCCACTGTGTCTTATGACCGAAAAGGGCTTCTAGATATCAGGACGGTGATTACTCACCCCGTACTGGAGGAATACTTTTTCTTTAACGAGTTGGACGGGAAGGATTTACTTCAGACGCCCGACAAGGCCCTCATCCCTGACATTCGCAGGAGGAAGAGACGGAGATATCGGGGACGAAGGTTTGGGTGCCTGGTAAGGATCTGACGACGAGTGGGTAATCTGCCTTTACCATCAGTCCTAATAGCCAATGTACAATCATTGGATTGTTTCTCATCCAGCACCTATACCAACCAGTCATCTAGCATCCACCTACACCAACCGGTCATCTAGCACCCATACCAACCAGTAATCTAGCAGCCACCTACACCAGCCAGTAATCTAGCACCTATACCAACCAGTCGTCTAGCACCCATACCAACCAGTCATCTAGCACCCACACCAACCAGTCATCTAGCAACTACCTACACCAACCAGTCATCTAGCATTTACCTACACCAACCAGTCATCTAGCAGCCACCTACACCAACCAGTCATCTAGCCCCATACCAATCAGTCATCTAGCACCCACACCAACCAACCAGTCATCTAACACCCACACCAACCAGTCATCTAGCATCTACCTACACCGGCCAGTCATCTAGAACCCACACCAACCAGTCATCTAGCAGCCACCCACACCAACCAGTCATCTAAAACACATACCAACCAGTCATCTAAAACCCATATCAACAAGTCATCTACTACCCACACCAACCAGCCAGTCATCTAGCACCTACACCAACCAGTCATCTAGCAGCAATGCCAACCAGTCATCTAGCAGCCATCTACCCAAACCAGTCATCCAGTACCCATACCAACCAATAATCTAGCAGCCACCTACACCAACCAGTCATCTAGAACCAATACCAACCAGTCATCCAGCAGCCACCTACACCAACCAGCCAGTCATCTAGCACCCACACCGACCAGTCATCTAGCAGCCACCTACACTAACAAGTCATTTAGCACACACACCAACCAGTCATCTAGCAGCCATACCAACCAGTCATCCAGCAGCCACCTACACCAACCAACCAGTCATCTAAAACCCAAACCAACCAGTCATCTAGCAGCCACCTACACTAACAAGTCATTTAGCACACACACCAACCAGTCATCTAGCAGCAACCTACACCAACCAGTCATCTAGCACCTACACCAACCAGTAATCTTGCAGCCATACCAACCAGTCATCTAGCAGCCACCTACAACAACCAGTCATCTAGCACCCACACCGACCATTTCATCTAGCAGCTACCTACACCAACCAGTCATCTAGCACCCACACCAACCAGTCATCCAGCAGCCACCTACACTAAGCAGCCAGACATCTAAAACCCAAACCAACCAGTCATCTAGCAGCCACCTACATGAACAAGTCATCTAGCACCCATACCAACCAGACATCTAGCAGCAACCTACACAAACCAGTCATCTAACACCCACACCAACCAGTCATCTAGCAACTACCTACACCGACCAGTCATCTAGAACCCACACCAACCAGTCATCTAGCAGCCACCTACACCAACCAGTCATCTAGCACCTATACCAATAAGTCATCTAAAACCCAGACCAACCAGTCATCTAAAACCCATATCAACAAGTCATCTAGCAATAAACACCAACCACCCATACCAACCAGCCAGTCATCTAGCACCCATACCAACCAGTCATCTAGCAGCCAACTCCACCAACCAGTCATCTAGCACCCATACCAACCAATCATATAGCAGCCACCTACAGCAACCAGTCATCTAGCACCCACACCAACCAGCCAGTCATCTTGCACCCATACCAACCAGTCATCTAGCACCCAAACCAACCAGTCATCTAGCACCCACACCAGCCAGTCATCCAGCAGCCACCTACACCAACCAGCCAGTCCTTTGAAAGCCAAACCAACCAGTCATCTAGTAGCCACCTACACCATCCAGTCATCTAGCACCTATACCAACCAGTCATCTAGCAGCAACCTACACCAACCAGTCATCTAGCACACATACCAGCCAGTCATCTAGCAACCACACCAACCACCCACACCATCCAGCCAGTCATCTAGCACCCACACCAACCACTCTTCTAGCTCCCACACCAACCAGTTATCTAGCAGCGACACCAACCACCCACACCAACCAGTCATCTAGCAGACACCTACACCAACCAGTCATCCAGCACCCATACCAACCAGTCATCTAGCAGCCACCTACACAAACCAGTCATCTAGCTCCCACACCAACCAGCCAGTCATCTAGCACCCACACCAACCGGTCATCTAGCAGCCACCTACACCAACTAGTCATCTAGCACCCACACTAACCAGTCATCTAGCAGCTACCTACGCCAACCAGTCACCTAGCACCCATACCAACCAGTAATCTAGCAGCCACCTACACAAACCAGTCATCTAGCACCTACACCAACCAGTCATCTAGCACCCACACCAACCACCCACACCAACCAGCCAGTCATCTTGCACCCACACCAACCAGTCATCTAGCAACCACCTACACCAACCAGTCATCTAGCACACATACCAACCAGTCATCTAGCACCCACACCAGCCAGTCATCTAGCAGCCACCTACACCAACCAGTCAGTCATCTAACACCCACACCAACCAGTCATCTAGCACCCACACCAACCAGTCATCTAGCACCCATACCAACCAGTCATCTAGTAGCCACCTACACTATCCAGTCATCTAGCACCCACACCAACCAGACATCTAGCAGCAACCTACACCAACCAGTCACCTAGCACCTATACCAACCAGTCAACTTGCAGCCACCTACACCAAACAGTCATCTTGCACCTACACCAACCAGTCATCTAGCACCCACACCAACAGGTCACCTGGCAGGCACATACACCAACAATTCAGTCATCTAGCACCCACACCAACCAGTCATCTAGCAGCCACCTACACCAACCAGTCATCTAGCACCCACACCAACCAATCATATAGCAGCCACACCAACCAGTCATCTAGCACCCACATCAACCATCCACACCAACCAGCCAGTCATCTAGCACCCACACCAACCAGTCATCTAGCATCCACACCAACCAGTCATCTAGCCGCCACCTACACCAACCAGTCATCTAGCACCCACACCAACCAGTCATCGAGCAACCACACCAACCAGTCATCTAGCAGCCACCTGCACCAACCAGTCATCTAGCACCCACACCAAACAGTCATCCAGCAGCCAACTACACCAACCAGCCAGTCCCCTGAAAGCCAAACCAACCAGTCATCTAGTAGCCACCTACACTATTCAGTCATCTAGCACACACACCAACCAGACATCTAGCAGCAACCTACACCAACCAGTCAACTTGCAGCCACCTACACCAAACAGTCATCTAGCACCCACACCAACCAGTCATCTAGCACACATACCAACCAGTCATCTAGCACCCACACCAACCAACCACACCAACCAGCCAGTCATCTAGCACCCACACCAACCAGTCTTCTAGCTCCCACACCAACCAGTTATCTAGCAGCCATCTACACCAACCAGTCATCTAGCACCCACACCAACCAGCCAGTCATCTAGCACCCACACCAACCGGTGATCTAGCAGCCACCTACACCAACCAGTCATCTAGCACCCACACCAACCAGCCAGTCATCTAGCAGCCACCTACACCAACCAGTCATCTAGCAGCTTACCTACACCAACCAGTCACCTAGCACCCACACCAAACGGTCATCTACCACACACACCCGCCAGCCATCTAGCACCCATACCAACCAGTCATCTACACCCACACCAATCACCCACTGCAACCAGCCAGTCATCTAGCACCCACACCAACAAGTCAGCTAGCAGCCACCTACACCAACCAGTCATCTAGCACCCACACCAACCAGTCATCTAGCAGCTACCTACACCGACCAGCCAGTCATCTTACACCCACACCAACCAGTCATCTAGCATTCACACCAACCAGTCATCTAGCCGCCACCTACACCAACCAGTCATCTAGCACCCACACCAACCACCCACACCAACCAGCGAGTCATCTAGCACCCACACCAACCAGTCTTCTAGCTCCCACACCAACCAGTTATCTAGCAGCCACCTACACCAACCAGTCATCTAGCACCCACACCAACCAGCCAGTCATCTAACACCCACACCAACCAGTCATCTAGCACCCACACCAACCACCCACACCAACCAGCCAGTCATCTAGCACCCACACCAACCAGTCTTCTAGCTCCCACACCAACCAGTTATCTAGCAGCCACCTACACCAACCAGTCATCTAGCACCCACACCAACCAGTCATCTAATACCCACACCAACCAGTCATCTAGCCGCCACCTACACCAACCAGTCATCTAGCACCCACACCAACAAGTCATCTAGCAACCACACCAACCAGTCATCTAGCAGCCACCTGCACCAACCAGTCATCTAGCACCCACACCAAACAGTCATCCAGCAGCCACCTACACCAACCAGCCAGTCCTCTGAAAGCCAAACCAACCAGTCATCTAGTAGCCACCTACACTATTCAGTCATCTACACCCACACCAACCAGACATCTAGCAGCAACCTACACCAACCAGTCTTCTAGCACCTATACCAACCAGTAAACTTGCAGCCACTTACACCAAACAGTCATCTAGCACCCACACCAACCAGTCATCGAGCACACATACCAACCAGTCATCTAGCACCCACACCAACCACCCACACCAACCAGCCAGTCATCTAGCACCCACACCAACCAGTCTTCTAGCTCCCACACCAACCAGTTATCTAGCAGCCACCTACACCAACCAGTCATCTAGCACCCACACCAACCAGCCAGTCATCTAGCACCCACACCAACCGGTCATCTAGCAGCCACCTACACCAACCAGTCATCTAGCACCCACACCAACCAGACAATCATCTAGCACCTACACCAACCGGTCATCTAGCAGCCACCTACACCAACCAGTCATCTAGCACCCACACCAACCAGTCACCTAGCACCCACACAAACCAGTCATCTACCAGACACACCAGCCAGCCATCTAGCACCCACACCAACCAGTCATCTACACCCACACCAACCACCCACAGCAACCAGCCAGTCATCGAGCACCCACACCAACAAGTCAGCTAGCAGCCACCTACACCAACCGGTCATTTAGCACCCATACAAACCAGTCATTTAGCATCCACCTACACCAACCAGTACTCTGGCAGCCACCTACACCAACCAGTCATCTAGCACCTACACCAACCATTCATCTAGCACCCACACCAACCACCCACACCAACCAGCCAGTCATCTTGCACCCACACCAACCAGTCATCTAGCAGCCACCTACACCAACCAGTCATCTAGCACCCACACCAACCAGCCATCTAGCACCCACACCAACCAGTCATCTAGCACCCACACCAACCAGTCACCTAGCACCCACACAAACCAGTCATCTACCAGACACACCAGCCAGCCATCTAGCACCCACACCAACCAGTCATCTACACCCACACCAACCACCCACAGCAACCAGCCAGTCATCTAGCACCCACACCAACAAGTCAGCTAGCAGCCACCTACACCAACCGGTCATTTAGCACCCATACAAACCAGTCATTTAGCATCCACCTACACCAACCAGTCATCTGGCATTCACCTACACCAACCAGTCATCTAGCACCTACACCAACCATTCATCTAGCACCCACACCAACCACCCACACCAACCAGCCAGTCATCTTGCACCCACACCAACCAGTCATCTAGCAGCCACCTACACCAACCAGTCATCTAGCACCCACACCAACCAGCCATCTAGCACCCACACCAACCAGTCATCTAGCAGCCACCTACACCAACCAGGCATCTAGCACCCACACCAACCAGTCATCTAGCAGCCACCTACACCAACCAGGCATCTAGCACCCACACCAACCAGTCATCTAGCAGCCACCTACACCAACCAGTCATCTAGCACCCACACCAGCCAGTCATCTAGCAGCCACCTACACCAACCAGTAATCTAGCACCCACACCAACCAGTCATCTAGCACCCACACCAACCAGTCATCTAGCAGCCACCTACACCAACCAGCCAGTCATCTAACACCCACACCAACCAGACATCTAGCACCCACACCAACCACCCACACCAACCAGCCAGTAATCTTGCACCCACACCAACCAGTAATTTTGCAGACACCTACACCAACCAGTCATCTAGCAGCCACCTACACCAACCAGTCATCTAGCACCCACACCAACCAGTCATCTAGCAGCCACCTACACCAACCAGTCATCTAACACCCACACCAACCATTCATCTGGCAGCCACATACACCAACAATTCAGTCATCTAACACCCACACAAACCTCCCACACCAACCAGCCAGTCATCTTGTACCCACACCAACCAGTCATTTTGCAGACACCTAGACCAACCAGTCATCTAGCACCCACCCCAACCTGACATCTTGCATCCACCTACACAAACCAGTCATCCTGCAACCACACCAACCAGTCATCTAGCACCCACACCAACCAGTCATCTAGCAGCCACCTACACCAACCAGTCATCCAGCACCCATACCAACCAGTCATCTAGCAGCCACCCACACCAACCAGTCATCTATCACCCACACCAACCACCCACACCAACCAGCCAGTCATCTAGCACCCACACCAGCCACCCACACCAACCCGCCACCCACACCAACCAGTCATCTTGCAGCCACCTACACCAACCAGTCATCTTTCACCCATACCAACCAGTCATCTAGCAGCCACCTACAGCAACCAGTCATCTAGCACCCACATCAACCACCCACACCAACCAGCCAGTCATCTTGCACCCACACCAACCAGTCATCTTGCAGCCACCTACACCAACCAGTCATCTAGCACCCACACCAACCAGTCATCTAGCAGCCACCTACACCAACCAGTCATCTAGCACCCATACCAACCAGTCATCTAGCACCCACACCAACCACCCACAACAACCAGCCAGTCATCTAGCACCCACATCAACCAGTCATCTAGCAGCTACCTACACCAACCAGCCAGTCATCTAACACCCATAACAACCAGTTATCTAGAATCTACCTAGACCAACCAGCCAGTCATCTAACACCCATACCAAGCAGTCATCTAGCATCCACCTACACCAACCAGCCATCCAGCACCCACACCAACCAGTCATCTAGCCGCCACCTACACCAACCAGTCATCTAGCACCCACACCAATCAGTCATCTAGCAACCACACCAACCACCCACACCAACCAGCCAGTCATCTAGCACCCACACCAACCAGTCATCTAGCAGCCACACCAACCAGCCAGTCATCTAGCACCCACACCAGCCAAACACACCAACCAGCCAGTCATCTAGCAGCCACATCAACCAGACAGTCATCTAGCACCCACACCAGCCAACCACACCAACCAGCCAGTCATCTAGCACCCACACCAACCAATCATCCTGAGCCACACCAACTACCCACACATCTCATCTAGCAGCCACCCACTCCAACCAGTCATCTAGCTGCCACCTACACCGACCAGTCATCTAGCACCCACACCAACCAGCCATTTAGCACCCACACCAACCAGTCATCTAGCAGCCATACCAACCAGTCATCTAGCAGCCACCTGCACCACCTAGTCATCTAGCACCCACACCAACCACCCACACCAACCAGCCAGTCATCTAGCACCCACACCAACCAGCCAAACAACCAGCAACCCACCCACCCACACCAACCAACCAACCAGCCACCCACAAAACCACTCATCTTGCAGCCACCCACACCAACCAGTCATCTAGCAGCCAGCCACACCAGTCAGCCAGTCATCTAGCAACCAGCCAGCGGCAGCCCTGCTCTGCTCTGTGTGCCTGTTAGCGATGTGATTTCCCCTCTTACAGCTGTGAATACTGGGCCCCCAACCACCCACACCAACCAGTCATCTAGCACACATACCAACCAGTCATCTAGCAACCAGCCAGCGGCAGCCCTGCTCTGCTCTGTGTGCCTGTTAGCGATGTGATTTCCCCTCTTACAGCTGTGAATACTGGGCCCCCTGCACCAGGGCAGCTTTGATCTCTGCCTCTCTGTCACTCAACATTAGTTACCCCTCAGAATGGAGAAACTCTCTCTCCCTCTCTCCATATGCCTTTAACTCTCTCTCTCTCTCTCTCTCTCTCTCTCTCTCTCTCTCTCTCTCTCTCTCTCTCTCTCTCTCTCTCTCTCTCTCGCTCTCTCTGTCTCCCTCTGTCTCCAATGCTCTCTTTCTCTCTCTATTTGGGTGCACATTTGTGAGTTGGTTGTCAAGAGTACAGTAGCATCATTTGGTGAAAGATGGATCAAAAAGCAGTATTTTGCATTGGCCATGGTAGGATAGTCAGCCATTGGAACTGATGTCTTCCATTCTAAGGGAACCAATTAACTCTCAGTCTCAGTGACTCTACCCAACCTCACATATCTACATCAAACCACACACACTCTTGTCAATGTGCCCAAATTGACTGTACTGGGGCTAATTTCAGGTTTTGTCTGACTTATTTCTCTAATTACAGCTTCCACAGAGCATGCTCTCGCTTACAGGCCTTTTCACATTGCCTGGAGCTATGATCTAACCCCAGTATGAACCTTTGACATCAAATATCTTGAACTTATAATGAGTGGAGTCTAAAGGTTGTCTGCTGCGTTCAACAGAAAAATCCCACACCTCACAAACCACTTTCTTTTAAGTTTCCTGTCTCTCTTTTGGTCTATGTTGAAGAGTGAAGTCAGTCAGAAAGATGGAGCCAAACATTGCTCACTCAGATATTCAATACCACTTCATGAAATTGCCTTGGGAGGTAGGGGACTCAATTTCAATGTGTAATCCCAATTCATTTCAATGTCTATCATGTCACAAGCAGGAAATAAAAAAGTGTGTTAAACGGTTGGCTTCCATTGAAAAACATTTAACAGGACGTCTACTGTACACTATATGATTTAACCATCAACATATGTTTACTTCTTCCAATACGGAGCCCCCGCCGTAACTGAAAAATGTGTTTTTCAGATCAACCGTCAAATGTAACCCTCTCGTGTGAAAAGCACCTCACAAAAAGGGCATAGTGCTTTGCCAGCATTGGGGCGGGTGGTTGGGTGTTAGGGAGGGCTATAGTTTGTATGGGCGGCAGTAATCCCATTGGCTCTGCAACTCAGCAGGGGAAGCATTGCCTGGACTCTAAATGCTGTGGAGAATGTAAGAAAAAGGCCGTCTAGAAAAAATATTGTTAGAGAAGGCCCTGCGTGAGACAATAAGCCTGCATTGTGTGGCCTCCTCCCACCCATGTCACACTGTACCTCTGGTGTGACATCATTCACTATGGGTTGTCCCTTTAGTCCAGGCTCAGACAAAAGAAGATAAGAGATTTAGCTAAGAATCAGTTGAATATACTTATGTACTGATGCTATCCAGGTTGATGATCTTGATTGTAGTAATTTCGTTTATTCATTCATAGCACGTTTTGTGTGGTCTTTATTGGGGCTGAAAAGACCCTCAGACTCAAGTGGTTGTGGATACTAAAGACAGCAGCAGACCTGAAAAGAGAGAAAAGTATTTACTTTGTATTTGAAAAGGTTTGAGGCAATACAAATGAATGAACATGTGGACTTTTAAAATACATAGTACTCCTTTTCACAATATGTGGTACTGTCTTTTACAGTACTTAGTGCTGCCTTCTACAATACAGTGGCTTGCGAAAGTATTCACCTCCCTTGGCATTTTTCCTATTTTGTTGCCTTACAACCTGGAAATAATATTTGTATTATTTGATTTACACAACATGCCTACCACTTTGATGATGCAAAATATGTTTTATTGGGAAACAAATAAGAAATAAGACAAAAAAAAACAGAAAACTTGAGAGTGCATAACTATTCATCCCCCCCAAAGTCAATACTTTGTAAAGCCACCTTTTGCAGCAATTACAGCTACAAGTCTCTTGGGGTATAGCTCTATAAGCTTGGCACATCGAGCCACTGGGATTTTTGCCCATTCTTCAAGGCAAAACTGCTCCAGCTCCTTCAACTTGGAAGGGTTCCACTGGTGTACAGCAATCTTTAAGTCATACCACAGATTCTCAATTGGATTGAGGTCTGGGCTTTGACTAGACCATTCCAAGACATTTAAAATGTTTCCCCTTAAACCACTCAAGTGTTGCTTTAGCAGTATGCTTAGGGTCATTGTCCTGCTGGAAGGTGAACCTCTGTCCCAGTCTCAAATCTCTGGGAGACTGAAACAGGTTTCCCTCAAGAATGTTCATGGCGCCATCCATCATTCCTTCAATTCTGACCAGTTACCCAGCCCCTGCCGATGAAAAACATATCCACAGCATGATGCTGCCACTACCATGCTTCACTGTGGGGATGATATTCTCAGGGTGATGAGAGGTGTTGGGTTTGCGCCAGACATAGCGTTTTCCTTGATGGCCAAAATGCTCAATTTTAGTCTCATCTGACCAGAGTACCTTCTTCCATATGTTTGGGGAGTCTCCCACATGCCTTTTTGCGAACACCAAACGTGTTTGCTTATTTTTATCTGGCCACTCTTCCGTAAAGCCCAGCTCTGTGGAGTGTACGGCTTAAAGTGGTCCTATGGACAGATACTCCAATCTCCGCTGTGGAGCTTTGCAGCTCCTTCAGGGTTATCTTTGGTCTCTTTGTTGCCTTTCTGATTAATGTTCTCCATGCCTGGTCTGTGAGTTTTGGTGGGCGACCCTCTCTTGGCAGGTTTGTTGTGGTGCCATATTCTTTAATGTTTTAAATAATGGATTTAATTGTGCTCCGTTGGATGCTCAAAGTTTTGGATATTTTTTTTATAATCCAACCCTGATCTGTACTTCTCCACAATGTTGTCCCTGATCTGTTTGGAGAGCTCCTTGGTCTTCATGGTGCCACTTGCTTGGTGGTACCCCTTGCTTAGTGGTGTTGCAGACCCTGGGGCCTTTCAGAACAGGTTTATATATACTGAGATCATGTGACAGATCAGGTGACACTTAGATTGCGCACAGGGAGACTTCACTTAACTAATTATGTGACTTTTGAAGGTAATTGTTTGCACCAGATCTTATTTCGGGGCTTCAGAGCAAAGGCTGTGAATACATATGCACGCACCACTTTTCCAGTTTTTTCTTATTTTGTTTGTTTTTTAAACAAGTCATTTTTTTCATTTCACTTCACCAATTTGGATTATTTTGTGTATGTCCATTACATGAATCCAAATAAAGAAATCAATTTAAATTACAGGTTGTAATGCAACAGAATAGGAAAAACGTAAAGGGGGATGAATACTTTTGCAAGGCACTGTACATAGTGCCTTTTACGATACATAGTACTCATATTCCATATTATTATGGAAGCATATTCCAATATTATTGGAGCGGCAGGGTAGCCTAGTGGTTAGAGCGTTGGACTACTAACCGGAAGGTTGCAAGTTCAAACCCCCGAGCTGACAAGGTACAAATCAGGCAGTTAACCCACTGTTCCTAGGCCGTCATTGAAAATAAGAATTTGTTCTTAACTGACTTGCCAAGTTAAATAAAGATAAAAAATATATATTTATTTGATAACGGGTGTTATTATTAACTGTACCATACATGCCCAAGCAGCCTGGTATCATGGAGACAATCTGTTCCTGCTTTGATTCAAAGCCCAGCCTCAGAGCTTGGTAATAGTGAATGACATTCATCAGTAGACTGGTCCATGATCACACGCTGTGTGACTCAACAGCACATCTCACAACAGCGGTCACCTCCAGTGTCTAGACACATTCCTTCAACCTTCCAGAACTTCAATGATGCCATTTTGAATCCAGGGCCAATAAAAGTCAGGTTGGGGAGAGGATAAACAGGAGGTTGGGGATCTGGAAGGGGGTTGTGGGGGTTGAACTCTGCAGCCTCCGGTTGTTTATATCCAGATTCATTAGGTCAGTAAAATACAGTCCTCAGCAGGATAAGTGGAATCTCAACCATCAACAGTTTGATTATCACTACCGGGGGGGATACACTCAGACAACGGGTTCAAGTTCTCAATGTCAGTGGTTGTAATTCGAACTGCTTGACTCCAGATGAAGTATGTCTGGACTGTTTCCACGTGGATGATTTGTCTGTTTATAAATGTATGTCGATTTAATGTTCATATGTGATATTTGTATTTTCTTGTTTTTGCCTTTTTTTTGTGTTATTTTCAGGAACAGCAGGGGACTGTCCTATACCAAACAATAAGACGGTTTTAGCAGCTTAGTTGTATAACTAAGATTAGTGTGAGTGGCCTGTTCGCACACTATGCAGCGGGTCAAGTTCATCGACGATACGAGCCAAGCCGAGCAAATCGTCCATCCCCAGAACGAACCATGCACTGCCTTATTTCATCATGAAAGTTTTATGCTTGGAAAAATAACAAGCTGGAAACCCAAGTGCTCAATGTGGAAAAAAACCTAAACCAAAGGCTTCTGTTGTTACTAAATCAACGTTCATTTGCGACTTGGCAGCCCCTGCTTTAAGGAAGCCTGTGGTAAAAGGGTATTTCTTTCACATTGCTATCTGATGTCCTGGATGGATTTTGTGTGATCATCTGGCATGACCTTGTAGATCTGAAATCAAGCCAGAACGACTTTCTTGAAAAGACGTCATCGCATATGTCTAACAGTAGATTTCTGTGTATCCAATTGCAAAGATAGTAGTGAAGCATAATTAAACCTTTGTCAAGGAGATACTACATCCGATATTCCCCCTCTGAATCTAAGTCTAAGCACAGCTGAACTGGTCAGAGAGAGAGAGAGGGAGGTAGAGAGAGAGAGAGAGAGAGAGAGAGAGAGAGAGAGAGAGAGAGAGAGAGAGAGAGAAAGAAAGAAAGAGAATGATAAAGAGAGAGAGGGAGATAAAGAGAGAGAGCGAGAGCGAGAGAGAGGGAGATAAAGAGCGAGAGAGAGGGAGATAAAGAGAGAGAGTGTGAGTGAGAGAGAGCGATAGAGAGAGAGCGAGAGAGAGAGAGAGAGAGAGAGAGAGAAGGAGATAAAGAGAGCGTGAGAGGGAGGGAGATAAAGAGAGAGAGCAAGAGAGAGGGAGAAAAGAGAGAGTGAGAGAGGGAGACAAAGAGAAAGAGAGAAAGAGAGGGAGATAGAGAGTGCGAGAGATAGAGATAAAGAGAGAGAGAGGGGGAGAGAGGGAGAAAATGGCACGCTTAAAAAGAAAGTCACATTCATAAAGGAGGGAACCATTCCTGCATATTCTAAAATGAAATAAAAAATGTTATTCTCTGTGGCAACAGGTCCATTTCAGGATGTAAGGCTAAGGTATAAGAAACAGGTGAAGACCAAGAAACCAGGCACGTTTTGGGTTTGGAGGGAATACATCATGCAGGTTAATTTGACATGGTGTTGATGACTCCGTGTGACTTGTCAAACGACTTGAACGTCACCTGAGTACTAGGTGAGTACTAGTACAGCTATTACTGTAACTATGCCTACATGAAACAAGGCCTCGACTTAATACAATGAGCAATCTGAGAGGCACCACATTTGTCATCATTTGGTTGGAGATTAATACTGTATGTGTTTTCGATGCATCACTGACATGTGTTCCCTGTCTGAACTCTGACCCTGTCTGAACCCCGGCCCTGTCTGAACCACGACCCTATCTGTGTAGTGTACAATTACTGTATCTTTATGTGTATGTGTGCGTGCCTTCGTGTGTGTGTGTGTGTGTGTGTTTGTGTGTGTGTGTGTGTGTGTGTGTGTGTGTGAGTGAGTGAGTGAGTGAGTGCCTGCCTGCCTGCCTGCGTGTGTGTGCGTGCGTGCGTGCGTGCGTGCGTGCATGTGTGCATGTGTGTATGGAGAGAGAGAGTATACTGAGATAAGAGAGAGGTGATGTTACAGTAGGTGCTAGTACAGGTCAGAGACTAGTCAAACACACTGGACAAATAGCCCAGGGTCATATTCGTTTACACTCCACTTCAGAGAGAGCAAACGGCTATGATTTTCTTACAACCAAATTGCCATTGCCAGAAGGAGAAAATAAGACATTTCTGGCACATCAGAGAATCAACTGAGTACTGAGGTATGTCTTGCAACTCAATATTCTCTTAAATACTAATAATCTATAATAATACTATAATAATAATAATCCTTTCAATTGTATCAGCATGACATCATTGCGAAGGCCCTAACTTAAAATCAAGAACATTGTTAATGAAAGTGTTTTCTTGGGAACTAGATCGTGTTGTTGTTCCATTAGGGTGACCTCTTATTTGGAAATCAGACCAGTCTTGTCCAGTTAGTGTAAATGTGAGTATTCTGAAAATGTGTTCAAATCGGCTCAACAACACACATCAGAGCTTTATTAATCAGCCTTCCTTCTTCAGATGGTTTCATAAGGTTTGGTAGAAGTCAGGATGAAGCTGAAACAAGACTCATGGGTTGGAAAACAAGACCTACATGTGTGTTTGAATACCCATGTAGTTCTTCAAAAAAATAGGAATTTGTCTGGCTATAGACCTGCATTTAATCAAACCCTCAACATGACTGATGAGTTAAAACCAAGAAAAAAGAAATTAGCTGGAATTCATAGGATCATTTTTTTTCTCTCTAAATAAATTAAACCTGCACTTGATTACATCAAGTAATGAGATGTTTTTTTGTCAACCATATTTTTACGAGCTGAATAAATAGCTCTCTCAGAGGGAAGGTTAGCTACATTGGCCAATCTCTGGCATAGTGAAATCTGAATCATTACAGTAGCTAAATGATTTTGGGCAATCAGCAATGGAAGATTATGGTTGGACTCTCTGAGACTTCACCTCGATCTGAGGGAAGGTGAGAGGCACACAAGGTTCATAATATGGAGTAAACAAAAAAATAATGTTTTTACAACTTGCTCGTAGAAAGACTACTTAAATTCAATATTTGTTTTTCTCTCTTAAGAGAACTAGAGTGTAAACAAGCCAGCCAATTCTAAAGCTCCTCAGTTAACTACTTATCGCACGTCTATTACTCTGTCCACACAACTTTCCACAACAGTATTTTCCACTTTGTGATAACCACAGAAAGAAACCACCAACATACATACGTAATTGACGGTAATAGAAAAACTGTTGATTAGCTTTGCAGCAGTGCAGTAGCGAGTGTTTTATTTATAGTTTTTGGCTGTATAGTTGGAACAGTGGGTCTTTGTCTGCAGACAGAATGGTGCTCCCCATGGGTTCACCACAGGATCCCAGCTCTCACAGGAACAGGGAAACTATACATTGGAATACTTGACCTCCTATGAATGTTTTATTAGCTAGGGGAGTGAGTAAAAAAAAAAAAAATCACCCGCCCTAACGCCCTAACACACACACACACACACACACACACACACACACACACACACACACACACACACACACACACACACACACACACACACACACACACACACACCGTCTTCAAACTTAATGAGTAGTGCCTGAATGCAGCATCTACAGTAATGCTCTAGTTGACTTGTGAGGGGAAGGGAAGGGGTGCGGGAATTGGATAGGAAGAGGTGTGAATCATGCTTACCTTCTTATAATATGATCACTCTTTTGCTGATAATTTTCCTACACAGCAGGAAATGTACACTTGTAGTGTATTCAAGGTTTAAAAATGATTCTAAAGTTAGCAATACCTACTTTAAAATGTCAGACTTGATTTGTCCTAAAGCAAAATAGATCAATCCCTATAAAAATGTATTTGAATTCTAATCCACACACTATTTTATATTTACTGTTGATGCAGGTTGATTTTTGTGCCGTGGCAAACTGGCTCAAATGAAGATCTTACATCTGTAGTGCTCTCACTGCTATGGAAATACAGTTTATCAAAATGAAATCTTCTCCAGACAGAGGTTTCAAATCCAAGTAATATCCCAGATGCAAGGTTACGAACTGGGATCTCTTCACTCATTGGCTTCTGTGCTATGAAGTATGGCTCTTGAGCTGTACAGCTCTACGTCTTGAGATATTAATAAAGTGTAAGAATGACTTTCCCAAGTGCTCATTCAAATAAAACACTTTCTGGTTTGAAATGGAGCTCATTCGTGCACAGGGGATATGTTTGAAGAGCTCTGCAGGTTTTACTTTGAAGGCCTTCACATCAAGGTGATGGGGGATTTTCCCTCCAATGGATCACTGTCTTAGTGGGATTTTGGTCTTCACTTTGAGGTGGTGTATTATTCGTTTGAGGGGTGAAAACTTAGATTCCTACTGAATCACCCGCTGAGGATTCCCTTACGGCTGCCCATTTAACCAGCGCCCCAGAGCCTGTCATAGCTTGGACCAGAGATACAGAAGTCCGAGCCAACTTCCTTCCCCCGTGATGAGATTACTTTAGGAACACTTCCAGAATCTTCTCCTCTCCCATGACACACCTACCTCCTTTGTGCACAAATAGACGTACAAGCTCTGCTCCGAGGTTATGGAAGTCCTCGTAAAGAGAACTGAACCGTCTTCTTGACAGACTTGTGCAAATGAAGTCTGCAAAAGCGTTTGCAAATATTCCGCCTCACATCTTCATTTTCAAATGTGCTCTGCAGACGTCGTTAACGATTCATCACCCCAGGCCTTGCTCCGGAGTTGCATGTCCCAGCACCTGTTTGAAGTGTTTGGTAGCCAGTCTGTGTTTCTGCGGGGGGGGGGGTTGCCTTGCTCTTTCATGTATTTTAGTCATGTCTATCACCTTTAACTTAATTAGCTGCACACACACACACACACACACACACACACACACACACACACACACACACAACACTTTGAGAGGTGCTGTTGAGACAGATAAGACCTGTGGGGGAAGCAAATGGACAAATAATGAAGCAAAAAATGATATGTGTTCTGAAGCTGCCGGGTTACATGGCAAGGTTTCTGGTGCCGTCTCCAAAACGATTGCAGTGTTGCATGTCCAGGAGCTCAACCAGCTGACCTGCTACCGTGTGTATAACTTATTTGATTTTATTAGGACTTCCATTAGCTGACGCCAATGGCTACAGCCAGTCTTCCTGGGGTCCGACACATAACAAAAAATACATTACAGACTAAAATACTTCACAATTGACATACATTTAAAACATTAACGAAGACATTGCAGACTTACATACACAGAGTGTACACAACATTAAGAACGCCATCAGTTTTTGACCTCAGAACAGCCTCAATTCACCAGGGCATGGACCATACAAGATATCAAAAGTGTTCCACAGGGATGGTGGCCCATGTTGACTCCAATTCTTCCCACAGTTGTGTCAAGTTGGCTGGATGTCCTTTGGGTGGTGGATCCTTCTTGATACACACAGGAAACTTTTGAGCTTGAAAAACCCTGCAGCGGTGCAGTTGTTGACACAAACCAATGCGCCTGGCACCTACTACCATATCCCATTCAAAGGTACTTAAATTGTCTTGCCCATTCACCCTCTGAATGGCACACATACCATGTCTCAACAATCCATGTCTCAACTGTCTCAAAGCTTAAAAATCCTTCTTTAACCCGTCTCCTACCCTTCATCTACTCCGTTTGAAGTGGATTTACTAAGTGACATCAACAAGGGATCATAGCTTTCACCTGGATTCTCCTGGTCAGTATATGTCATGGAAAGAGCAGGTGTTCTTAATGTTTTGTACTCAGTGTATATAAAAAAACAACACATTTGCGCAAAAAAAGAGAAAGTATACAATAAATAAATAATACTAATAATAATACAGCTAAAGAATTGTGCAAGAAGCGTGCAAGACAAGAGAGAGTTAAACTCAATTTTGCCATGGGGGAAGACCAGAGGAGGCTGGTGGGAGGAGCTATAGGAGGACAGGCTCATTGTAATGGCTGGGATAGAATAAATGGAACTGAGCCAAACATGTGGTTTCCATATGTTTGATATGTTTGATACCGTTCCATGAATTGCATTCCAGCCTTTAGAATGAGCCCTTCCTCCTGTAGCTCCTCCCACCAGCTTCCTCTGGGGCAGACATGTCGTCATAATCACCAATGGCATTCAAGTGAGCACCAACAATGACCTGCGGTCAACATACAGTATTTGCATATTCATGAGCTCTAAAAAAAAATCTCACTATGATCTTTTGGAAACTTAAAGTGTCACTGTGCATTGCCCTATGAACAGTAGGCGTATACTCTTTGTGTGTGTATTGCATGTATGTATGAGTGTGTTTATTTGTGTACTTGTGTTCGGTGAGTGTGGGTGTGCAAATGTGGAAAAATGTTTGTTGTCTTCTGTACCGTGCAGTTGGCTGGACAGCGAGATCTCTGTTGCTCAGACTAAGGTGTGTCTTGCCAACTGAGGAGTTGTCTAGGCAAGAGCAAGAACTCGTCCTGGATCGCGCTGTCTGGCCATCACACGTCAGACTCAAAACAACGGTACTGTGAACAATTGTTCAGAAAAGGATGTTATAGAAAGGGATGTACAGTATGTTTTACTGATCACATGGGGACTAAAGTAAACCCTTGAGCGGCGTGTGTATCCCATCTTAAGATAGCAGAGACACGTTTTGGAAGCTTAGAAGTCTTAAAGGACCTGGATGAAAGACCTCAGGCAGCTAATAAGCATGCACACACACACACACAAACACTCCAAGCTCTTATTTTACAACCTTTAACTAAACAATTGCAGAGTGGAGGTGACATTTTTACAAGTTGTTCCAACAGGGAAGCATGCTAATTTACTTGTATTCCGTTATTCTCACACTTTATAGAGCTGAATGTAGTGGAAAATGGTTCTTTTGACAGCTTTGGAACCGACGCAAAACAATCAATTGAACTTTATTCTCTACCGTTCTAGTTTGTTAGGAGGAATAACTAGCAGACATATAATGTTGTGAACCCAGGTTATGGTGACATCGTATAGAACAGGATTTCCCAAACTTGGTCTTGGGCCCCTCCCAGGTACACTTTTGCATTTTGCCCTAGCACTACACAGCTGACTCAAATTGTAACGAACCAATTTGCAGCGTGGTAAGTGTCCATAATGTTTATTTTACTACATAAACTGAACACTACAAAATACAAAACAATAAACGTGAAATGAACTAAACAGTCCCGTGTGGTACTAACATGGAAGACAAACCCCCACAACCCAAAAGTGAAACCCAGGCTACCTAAGTATGATTCTCAATCAGGGACAACAATTGACAGCTGCCTCTGATTGAGAACCATACTAGGCCGAACTCAAAAACCAACATAGAAAAACAAACATAGACTGCCCACCCAACTCACGCCCTGACCATACTAAAACAAAGATCAAATAACAGAACTATGGTCAGAACGTGACACAAATAATCAAAGGTTGATGGTGAGTTGGTTATTTGAATCAGCTGTGTAGTGGTAGGACAAAAAACAAAATGTGTACCCAGGGGGGCCCAGGACCGAGTTTGGGAAACACTGCTATAGCACATCTTTCACTCTTTTCAGGGTATAGTTACACAGCTGCCGTATAAAACCAACCTCTTCCTCACTTTGCATTTTGTCTGTTGGCTATAAAGATATCCTTTAACTAGACTCCTCATCTCCTGTTACCTCTCTGCTACAAGAACACTTCAAGCACGGCTGAGCATTTAACCTCTACGGATCGGTGTCCCTAAACCGGGACAGTTGTTGCTCAATGGAGCATTAACATAAAAGCTATGGAAGTGTAGCTGGGGTCATGAGTGTTTTCTAATCACATGACCTGGCAGTGAAAAACTCAGGGCCTTACGTATGTGTGGCCAATCTCTTTCCTGTCATGATCTTATCACTGTTATAGCCTACAGGAGTGTCTCAACCTGGCTCCAAGAGCAAATTATCCCAAAAAAGCAGGCCCTCCCGTCTTCCATAAGCTTGACATTCACCAGGCTGTTTTGACTAACACTAACCATGTCAAATGGAACCAATACGCAACTGTAGAAGTATTTATGTCCGTATTATCTACCAATGGAGGAAAGCATAATATGTCAGGATTTACTGATGTTGTCAATCCAAAGTGAACGAGGTTTGTAGCTACTGGCAACAGATGTCCCTCTGTGAGTGAAAAGAGTCACGTTGGAGCTCTCTTTACCCAAATAAGTGGTCATGACTACTGGGTGGGGGATTGGTCAACTCACCAAATATCATCCAAGAGGCCAAATCCTTCAGCATGGAGTTTCCACTTCAATATGTCTGTCAAACATTCAAGTGGTTCTCATAATTTGAGCCTTTCCTGTTTTGGGGCCAGCCATTAGGGTGGGTGAGTGCTTAACATTGGGACCTTTAAAGATGGCTGTATGGAACTTACTGTGCATAAAGCTGTCCTTCATAAGGGATACTGCAGTACACCCAAACAAATGCACCGATCAATATGACATTTGTTACCAAGCCACCAAAGCACAGCTTATGGAATGGGAGTATGTAATCGGAAGACAAAAACGATTTGGAGCAGTTTTTGTCGAGCAGCGGGAGTGTGTCTGTGTTGTGGGAGGCGTGCCAACGACCACGGTGTTAGTTGGGGCTGTAGTTGGCCCATGACCACCCATGCTCTGGGAGAGAGTAAGTGTGTGTGTGGTGTGTGTGTGTGTGTGTTGCCTGAATAACAACAGCACACAAAGCCCTGTCCCCTCCTGCTGTGCCGCCTGTGAAAGTCAGCTGCTAATGGCCCCATATTGAACATATAAATACCATTCCATAAATGATTAGCCACACCAGCTAACGAATGGCTGTGGTTTCCTCCATAGGAGGAAGGTGTAGCCAAACAATAAACAACATGGTGTTTTATGAACGTCCCCTCATTGAATCGTTTGTACACCAGAAAAATGCTGGCTCTAGCATTGTAAAGGTCAGGCTAAAGTGTGTGTTTTTCCTTTTGTTCGACTGAACGGATGAAAACATTTACTGTAAACTCTCTCTCTTTCTCACACAACCCCCTTAACCCCGCCATGCTGGACGTGTCCAAAAAGTTGCTTGGAGCCATGAAAGTCTTTACTCAAAACCAATGTTGAAAATAGTTCAGCCAAATAGACAACAATACTGACCATAAACGCTGGAAAACCCAGAATGACTTGGAAACCCCCTGGGATCATAATCGCGTGTGGTTAATATATTACTGTTGACCTTTGGGTTGGACTGAGTAATATCTATTCAATATTTATCCTCCTCCACCATTTTCATAGTGAGTGAGCCTCTGAGATTCATTTTTTTTTTTTAAAGAAAATAAAGTACGGAGATAGATTGGTGCCAGAATTCTTGTAAATACACAGCATACAAAGTCAATGTGTACCGTGGTCTGTAGAATACAAAGAAAAATCACAAATCTATCTCCATAATAAAGTCCGAACCTTTGCCCAACATTGATATGTCTTTTCTATAGCTCACATGTTCTATCTCTTCACTGGTTATTCATTTGGGAGCAAAGTCTCAGGCTGATGTCCAAATATTCCTTAAAAAGGTACTGTTTGTGTGGAAACAAAACATCAATTTGTTCGACGTCTGATGAACCAAATGATGATGAAACTCCACACACAGGCACCTGGAGAAGGCACGGCATTCATCATCGTGAGAACAGGACTTGACGCATTTCTCCTGACATGATAGCAGAATCAGCATATTCAGAGTAATTTCTCTCTTGGCAAGGAGACGTCACCGTAAAAGTGAAGCCGAGTTGCAACTGTCATCAAAGCCAGAGGGTGGAATCTAGTTAGTGAGAATAATGGTGTCCTTAGCATTGGCAGATGGAAGAGAGAGACTTGCCAATGGAAGGTATACTCATATCCTCGGCTCCGTGGTCATTGTCGCAGGAGCAGTCATGGAAATATAATATTTTATTAATCGCCCGCAATTTTGGGAACTTCACACAAGGTTCAGAAGACAGCAAGAGTGGGTAATTATTGTGAGTGTTCAAAGCCAAGCACTTTGCTCTTAAAAGTAGGACACATTTTACATGCTAGCAGGACGGAGGAAATAGGATTCTGAGTGTAAAACGGACAGACACTGCAGTCTCTCAGCACTCTGTCCTCTTGATACAATTATTTGTATTGTTCTTGGACTCCTGGAAACTGCCTGTGGCCCGGGAAAAATCTCCATCTTTGGATAGAAACACGACATTGACATAGATTTTTTTCGGCAACTCTTCCCAAATGAGTTTGTCATAGAAATTCTCCCGGAACCGTTCATGTGGAAGAAGAGCTGTGTTCACATCTTCACATTTAGGTCTGCGGTATATACAACAATTGCAAACAAGTGTAAAATAATCTCACTTTAATCAATGTGAAAGAGTTGCCCTCCTCACCGCCCTTCAACATGCAACAATTTCAAAGATTTGACTGAGTTACAGTTCATGTAAGGAAATCAGTCGATTGAAATAAGTGAATTAAGCCCTAATCAATGGATTTCACATGACTGGGAATACAGATATGCATATGTTGGTCACAGATACCTTAAAAAAAAAGGTAGGGGCGTGGATCAGAAAACCAGTCAGTGTCTGGTGTGACCACCATCTGCCTCATGCAGCGCGACACATCTCCTTCATATAGAGTTGATCAGACTGTTAATTGTGGCCTGTGTGATGTTGTCCCACTCTTCTTCAATGGCTGTGCGAAGTTGCTGGATCTTGGCAGGAACAGGAACACGTTGTCGTACACGTTGATCCAGAGCATCCCAAACAGGTCTGGTGAGTATATAGGCCATAGAAGAACTGGGACACTTTCAGCTTCCAGGTATTGTGTACAGATCCTTGCAACATGGGGCCGTGCATTATCATGCTGAAACATGAGGTGATAGCAACGGATGAATGGCACGACAATGGGCCTCAGGATCTCATCACGGTAACTCTGTGCATTCAAATTGCCATTGATAAAATGCAATTGTGTTCGTTGTTCATTGCTTATGTCTGCCCATACCATAACCCCACCACCACTATGGGGCACTCTGTTCACAATGTTGACATCAGCAAACCGCTCGCCCACACCACTCGATACACACTGTCTGCCATCTGCCCGGTACAGTTGAATTAATCTGTGAAGAGCACACTTCTCTAGCATACCAGTGGCCATCGAAGGTGAGCATTTGCCCACTGAAGTCGGTTACAATGCCGAATTGCAGCCAGGTCAAGACCCTGGTGAGGACAACGAGCACGCAGATGACCTTCCCTGAGACGTTTTCTAACAGTTTGTGCAGAAATTATTCGGTTGAGCAAACCCACAGTTTCATCAGCTGTCCGGTTGGCTCATCTCAGACCGTCCCGCGGGTGAAGAAGCCGGATGTGGAGGTCCTGAGCTGGCGTGGATACAGGAGACCGGTTGGATGTACAGCTAAATGTAAAAAAAAACGTTGGAGGCGGCTTATGGTAGAGAAAGAACATTCAAGTCTCATAGAACATAGCACCTTTTTTTCTAAGAGTGTTGATGTTCTATCTAGAACTTAAAATGGTTCTTCGGCTGTCCCCATAGGAGAACCCTTTGAAGAACCCTTTTTGGTTCTGGGTAGAACCCTTTTGGTTCCAGGTAGAATCATTTTGGGTTCCATGAAGAACCCTTTCCACAGAGGGTTCTACGTATAACACGTATAACCCAAAATGTTTCTACCTTTTTGGAACCGTTTTGGAACCCTTTTTACTAAGAATGTAAAGCATTGTGCTGTGTGACAAAACTGCACATTTTAGAGTGACCTTTTATTGTCCCCAGCACAAGGTACACCTGATCATGCTGTTTAATCAGCTTCTTGATATGCCACACCTGTCAGGTGGATGGATTATCTTGGCAAAGGAGAAATACTCACTACCAGGGATGTAAACAAATTTGTGCACAACATTTGAGAGAAAGACTTTTTGTGCATATGGAACATTTCTAGCTCATGAAACACTTAATGTGTTACGTTTATATTTTTCTTCAGTATATATGTTAGTGTTTACAAATGTTATCATCATAGTGTCATATCTCTCCTCTTTTCTATTTGCGACATTCGGGATGTCATGCACTTATTTACCTTATAGCCTGTGGGCACTGCACAATAATGCACATTCCTCACGCTTGCAGTTTATCAACCAATGGGCTCACAATTATCACCTTCCTCTCTTTCAACCAATGGGCGTAACTCTTGGGATGTATTTATATGTCAAGTTACCCTTGTTCTCTCACTTGCTGTTTCCAACAACCACCTCCCCACCACCACCACCACCAGCTTAAGGCCTGTCATCAAACTCCTTTTTCCTAGCAGGGGGGTCTCTGGCACCGAAGAGCATTCCTATTATAATGCATTTTCATATTGCACTCCGTCTCGGTTGTTCCTTCAGTTAGCCTTTCCTCGATAGAACTGAGAAACAGAATCTTATTTCGACAGTTCTCCCTGGACCTCCATGGTTAACCACTGCTGCTATCTGATGGGGAGTCTGCTGTGGTAATGGATAAGGGCCCCTGGTCCCAGGCAGACTGATGACTGTACGGTACTGTGCTGTATTGTACAGCCAGCAGACGAGGATCACTAGCACCATCTGTTGGTTTATACATAGTGACTCTGGATATGGATCCCACACACACACACACACACACACACACACACACACACACACACACACACACACACACACACACACACACACACACACACACACACACACACACACACACACACACACACACACACACACACACACACACTATTTGTAAGGTTAATCATGCTGCAGTAAATTACTATGACGCAATAAATAATTCCAATTATATGATGTATTCTATCTGGTTGAACATCACTAATGACATAACAAACAATGGAGCTACGGGTGTCCCAAATGACATTGTTTCACTCTTCTGTCATGATTCAATCTCCTGTCATGTGCTCCTACAAATTCAACAAATATTTCTGTAAGCAAAGAAAGTATCTAAAAGTCGGACATGAATCTCAGTGCATCACCCATCTCCTCCTTTTATGTTGGTGACCTTCACCAGCATGTCACCGAAGATATTTCAGTATGAAGATATGTAGAAACTGTTTCTCCAATAGAAATCCCTGATCACGCTTGTAGGTGATGTCGTGGCGACGTTGGCTAGCTAAGCTTATGCGCAGAAACATGTCATCGGGTCTAAAGGTCGTCTCGCGCTAAACTGCACATGTGCAGGCAGTCAAATTAAAGTCAGTCCTTCGATGTAAAGTTGATTTTGACAAAAATGTAAAAGGTGTCAGTTTGTCACTTTCACAAGGTTGGAGTAATAACATGTTCAACTACTTAAGACGTTGACTTGGATCTAGGTTGTGCCTTTAGATTTGGAGAACATGAACAACTAAGGAAGAATGTTTCACTTCTCTCATTGACTTCTCAAACCCCAATCTGGTCTGCCGAGACTGTTTCACAAGCGTTCCCGGAAGTCTTCTGATGTTGGGCTTTTGGGTTTAGAAACTCTGTGATGGCCCATTATACTCGGGACATCATCACCTGCCGATTGCTGGCATATGTTTATGTCAACAACTATCAGCCAGCCAATTCTGACCGAGCCCCGATCGAGTTGAAAATGAGACCTCTGCTTATCATGTCGTCTCAGCCTAACCCCCTGTGGAAGAGCGGGGTGTGTAATGAGAAAAAAGTGGTTATTGGGCACTATAAGTCTCGCAAAGAGCGTGAAGCGAAAATTGGAGCCAAGGCCAATAACCTGTTCATCAAAAATGTTGGTTCAGAAATGGATGAACATTTCCCAAGCCCCAGGTGCCATCTCAGCTGATGGCCACCCAGTTCTTGGTCAAGCGACCTAGTTCTTGGTCAAGCAACCAGGCAGAGGCAGTATCACCGTAAAACGCTGCGTGGCCAATGCAGATGTTGGGTTGTTCGTGCAGTGTCTTTCAGGTGGGTGAGGCAGTGGTGCCGCTGCAGCTCTGTTGGAACTTGAAGCCAAGCATGGGACTGAGAGCCTTGAAATTGGCTTAACATTGAAAAGCATCAAACACAACACTGAAATGCTCTGCAAGATAAAGTATTTCTGTATTTGCAAAGTTTTTTTGTTTGTTTGAATTTGGCCAAGTCTAGATAAAGATAAGCTCAATCTGATCGAAATTTGAAAGTTGATTAAACAAAAAAATAAAATTCCTTTGGTTTATTTTACTGTGTCTGTGCACAGAATATCAAATGGTATGTAAAGAGACAAGCTGGGCATTTAAAATAGATGGTTGTAATTAAATGGCAAAAATCACACTCACAAACGCTTCAATGGAGGCTGCTTAGGGGAGGATGGCTCATAATAATGTCTGGAACGGCGATAATTGGAATGGCATCAAACACATAGAAACCATGGAAACCATGTGTTTGATACCATTCCACTGATTCCGCTCCAGCTATTACCAAGAACCCATCGTCCCCAATTAAGGTGCCACCAACCTCCTGTGGCACGCAGACACACAGATCAAATCAAATCAAAGTTTATTTGTCACGTGCGCCGAATACAACAGGTGTAGTAGACCTTACAGTGAAATACTTACTTACAGGCTCTAACCAATAGTGCAAAAAAGGTGTTAGGTAAACAATAGGTAAGTAAAGAAATAAAACAACAGTAAAAAGACAGACTATATACAGTAGCGAGGCTATAAAAGTAGCGAGGCTACATACAGACACCGGTTAGTCAGGCTGATTGGGGTAGTATGTACATGTAGATATGGTTAAAGTGACTATGCATATATGATGAACAGAGAGTAGCAGTAGTGTAAAAGAGGGGTTGGCGGGTGGTGGGTGGGGGGTGGGGGGGCACACAATGCAAATAGTCCGGGTAGCTATTTGATTACCTGTTCAGGATTCTTATGGCTTGGGGGTAAAAACTGTTGAGAAGCCTTTTTGTCCTAGACTTACCACTTACCATGCGGTAGTAGAGAGAACAGTCTATGGGTGGGGTGGCTGAGGTCTTGACAATTTTTAGGGCCTTCCTCTGACACCGCCTGGTGTAGAGGTCCTGGATGGCAGGCAGCTTGGCCCCAGTGATGTACTGGGCCGTACGCATTACCCTCTGTAGTGCCTTGCGGTCAGAGGCCGAGCAATTGCCGTTCCAGGCAGTGATGCAACCGGTCAGGATGCTTTCGATGTTGCAGCTGTAGAACCTTTTGAGGATCT